>NW_026944140.1:0-48498 GCF_033296635.1 Dichotomopilus funicola
TAGGGTTACAGTCAGTCAGCGGCTGATTGCGAGCCAGTCAGGGTTCTGATACCACCAAATCGCCAGGGACTGACGGGAGAGCTTGGCTGCGTCCGTTAGATGGACCGTGCATCTGGAGATGACGCCGTTGATCACGCCATATGAAGCCGCCTTGGGTGTGGTTCATCGACACCTTTCGAAAAGACTAAATCATGAAGATTAAACCTCGGCCGAGAAGCACTTCGATATTTTTCTTTAGGGTCAGATTATGAGGGGATGTTCTTGGGTAGAACGGAACAGTCGGTTGCGATGGCCCTGGTCCCGTCCCTTGCATCCGAAGAAACCTCGAAACGGGCATCATCGGCCCAACCCAACCCGGCATGTTCCAGACTTTCAGACTTCCAGGCGATCAGATAGGCATCAAATTATGCACCTGTCAGCTGGGCGATCGTATTTTGTGCTCGTGTCTCCACGGTCGCAACAAGAGATGGCCACAAGCGTTACATCATTGCATGCTAAAAGATGGAGGAAGTGCTCCTATGTACCGGCCGAGCCGGGCAATTTCAAGAAGAGCCCGACCGGAACTAGGGGTGTTAGGGGCTGCAAACCGCCGCTTTCGTTCCGTGTTTGCTACGGATCAACCTACTACATACGTACTTGCCTTCTTGCCTCACTCCTCCCTGACCACTTGTGGTTACCGGGAAGAGGGCACAGCGCACGACGCGTGTGTAAGCTAGAGTATCAACCCGGGCGGAACGGGCGTTGAATGATTCCACGCCACGAGCAGGCACCCTGCAGCAGCAAGAGCCAAGAGCATGCGGGCTGCGAGGCCCCGATGGGTTGTCCGATTGGGACTATGCAACAGTAATCCAGAGGATACCGTTATTTTCTCACTCTTGATGAAGCAGACAAACCAGATAACCCGGACAAAAGAGAACAACGAGCTGAGTTGGACACGTTCCAAGTTGGCGGGGGCCTGAGGAGCCGCGTCGGAATGTGGAGCATTGGGGGCGTAGCTGCGAACGGCATTCATCATGCGTCCGTCGGCTGCAAGAAGGGAATGAAAGACATGACTGGATTCGCCGGCCGGCTGGGTTCCAACATCAAAACTTTTTTTCCTTCCAAAGATGCATCTTGATGGAGCAGGTGGGTTGGTTGTGGGCTGAAGGACGCGACTTCCATCTCTTTTTGTTCGTCAGTAAATTTTGGGGCCGGGGGGAAGGGGCACGGGACTTGGGGTGGCTCTGGGTGGGCGGCGCATGGACAGGGGTGGGGAAGAATGGCGCTAAAATGCGCAAGGCCCGGGAGGAGCGTTGGGAACAAGGCCGCTGTCTATAAATTTAAACCAATATTTTCTTATAGACAGGCGCCTGCCCTCCACCTCCCAACCGCACTCGCTCGCCCGACCGCGCTGCGCTGCACGCACCCTCCGCCTCACCCATATCCCACCACCCCCCGCTCACAAAAATTGGTCGCACCCACTGAGGCCAGCCAAGTAGCCAGACCCAACCAAGCGGTTTCCCTTGCCTGCCGCCATCTCAGATCTGGCATCACCACAAAACACGACCCACTATTTTTTGTTGTTCACATTTCCACTGGTATGTTACCGACTTTGTTTCTGCCGCATTACGTTTTGTTGTCGTCTGTGCCGACATCGTGACCTTCAAGGATCTACTTCGAAGCTAAACTTTCTTTCCACAGTGCGCACGGAATACATCTCAAATTTGTGCATTACACGACCAACACCTTCTCTCATTGATCAACAAGCGCACTTCATCCGAGACCTCACTTCGGCCAGGAACAGGTAAGTGTTACACAAAGCGGCCCAACAGCTGTCGCCAGCCGGGACACAGTCCTTTTCTCTCCTGCGTTTACCCTGCATTCATTTCATTGATTCCCATCCCTCGCTTTCCCTTCCGCTTTGAGCAACGTGGTCTGCGCAGGCGGTCGTTATTGGGACCGCCGTCTGGGCTTTTCAATGTTGCAGTGCAACAGTCCAGATCCAAGCAGATCGGTTATCCTCAGCCCCGCGTCTTATTCGCGAGCGCATGGCTCCACTCGCCGCCGGCGGGTGCATCGCCCCCATGTGAGATTCTTCACATGAGGACCAATCACGGCAGCGCGACAACATTTTTTTCGAGATTCCCGGCGGTTTCATTCTCACTCTTCTCGGCGCACTGAGCAATTCATGCAGCATCCCCCACCACGGCCATTGCACACTATTTTAAATCTGTGCTGTAACATTCTCGCTAACTGACAGAATGTATAGTGCCATGGTCGCCGAGATTTAGTTGTTTTTACGATATCCGTTGACATGAAACAAGAATGGCGTCTCGGTAAGTAGTCTCTTTGACAACTATTTTTCTCTCTCGCTTTCCCTGTTTAGTTTTATCATTTCGGCTCGGACTAACTCGGACCAGGCTTGACCGACTCGTCACGTAAGTTCCCGCAGCTTCCCCAGCGGGTTTCCCTGCAGTATCCGCATTAGCGCAAACACTAACCGTAGATCAGCATCCTCGAAACCGGCAGCACCCGACTAATTCGGGACACGGCCGTCAACCAACTCGCCGACTGGCAGAAACAACATCCTGATGAGCTGTTCAACCTGCTAACGCGAGTGGTCCCCTACCTCCGCCACAAGGAATGGGAGACCAGGAGTACCGCCGCAAAGGCGATAGGCAAGATTATTGAGAATGCGCCTCTCTACGACCCAAATGTGGACGATGCATTCCCACCGGAGGAGGATCCGGTGAAGAAGGACGACGGCACTGTCAAGAAGGAGGAGGAACAGAAGGACTCAGTCCTCGATCAGGAAGAATTTTATGCCCTAGATGGGCTTGACGTCTCGGCCATTCTCAAGTATGGGCGGTCTCTACTTCGTGGTGGAAACGTGGACCTCACGCTCGCGGCCCTCGACCCTCAAAAGCGGCTAGCACATCTACAAAAAACGCTAAATGGCCGGCTTGGGCTGCTTGGGCGGGTGTTTGAGGACGAAGAGATGCCCATCATCCACGAGCATGCCCTTAGTCCGGACACGCCGCTGGAATCAGTAGGCGGCACAAATGGGTTTGGAGGGAAGGATGGCCTAACAAGCGAGAGCCAAGGACAGACACAGGACGAGAGCAAGCTCAGCACCCGGCAACTGAACGTTCTCAAGAGAAAAAGAAAGCGGGAGGCTCAGAAGGCCGCCCAGGGTAAGAGCGGGTTTGGCGACTTGACGCTCCGCCGGACAACAACGGCGGGGTCCGATGGATACGCCGACGACACTCCGATGCCCGATGCTGACTCGAAGAAGAACGGCAAGGTAGCGGACTATTTCAACCTCGATCGGCCCGCCGATGTGGACGAGGACACCAAGGTTGTGTCCGAGTTCAAGGGCCCGATTCTCCCGATCAAGTCGGAGCTCGAGGTGGATGAGAACATGGAGGGCGCGGAATGGCCATACGAGCGGCTCTGTGAATTCCTCAAAATTGACTTGTTCGATCCCCAGTGGGAAACACGTCATGGCGCAGCTATGGGCTTGCGGGAGATCATTCGAGTGCACGGGGCTGGCGCTGGAAGACGACGGGACAAGTCGCGCAAGGACAACACGGGGCTCAACCGTCAATGGCTGGATGACCTGGCATGTCGCCTGTGCTGCGTGCTCATGCTGGACAAGTTCACCGACTACAGCTCTGACACGTCGGTTGCACCGATCCGCGAGACGGTCGGCCAAACTTTGGGCTCGGTTCTCCGTCATGTTCCTGCGGACTCGGTCTATGCCATCTACCGGTTGCTGTACCGGATGGTGATGCAAGAAGACCTGCAGTTGGAGCAGAACGTGTGGGCTGTATGCCACGGAGGCATGGTGGGCTTGAGGTACGTCGTGGCTGTGCGTAAAGACCTCCTGCTCCAGGACGGGGACATGATCGATGGAGTCATCCGTTCCGTCATGAAGGGCCTCGGCGACATCGACGACGATGTGCGCTCGGTCAGCGCGGCCACACTCATCCCGATGGCGAAAGAATTTGTCACGATGAGACGTGGTGCGCTGGATGGCCTCATCAACATCGTCTGGGAGAGTCTCTCGAACCTCGGCGATGATCTGAGCGCGTCGACGGGCAAGATTATGGACTTGCTCGCGACGCTCTGCAGTTTCCCTGAAGTCTTGGAAGCCATGAAGCTCTCGGCCGCCCAGGACGAAGAGCGGTCGTTTACTCTCCTTGTTCCTCGGCTCTATCCTTTCCTCCGGCATACTATCACTTCGGTCCGTCTTGCCGTGCTAAAGGCTCTGATGACCTTTGCCAACCTCGGCGGCGACACGTCGCAAGGCTGGCTCAACGGGCGGATCCTGCGCCTCATCTTCCAGAATATACTGGTCGAGCGGGACCAGGCGACCTTGACCGCGTCCGTTGATCTGTGGGCTGCCCTCGTGCGCAACCTTGCCAAGGACCCGGCTGTGCTGGCCGATGAGTTTGAGGCACACGTAGAGCCGCTGATGCAGCTGGCGCTCCACCCTGTCGGCGTCCCCCGACACCCCATCCCGATGAACGGGACCCTATTCCAGAAGCCGTCTGGTGGGACGTACAGTTTGATGAGTGCCCCCGCGCTGCCGGTGAGCAGGCGGTCCTCGCCCCCAGAAGGCAACGAGAGGGCCACGAAACGGCGTAGGAAATCGACCAAGGTCGATGACGTCCCGGTGGCCACGCAGAGCCACGATGTGGACGGCCACATGATGCAGGGCGATGTTGACCTGGTGGGCATGGACACTTTGGTCCGCTCTCGCGTCTCCGCGGCCAAAGCTATCGGTCTGATCATGTCCTTCATCCCAAACTCTCACCTCGCTTCGTACGACAGCGGGGTACTCCAGGGCCTGGCCTCGCCGTTTGCCTCGACCCAGCTGGCCGCTTGTATGGTCATCGACGAGTACGCCAAAAACTGCGTGGCCAACGCGGCAGAGGCTACGGCAGCGGCTCGGTTCGTCGAACCGCTGCAAAACATGATCGACCAAGAGCGGCCGTCACATTACCGAGACCTCGTCAGTTATGTCCACCGCGTGCGCTCGCAGTCGCAGCAGCTCATCAACCTCTTCCGCGACCACGGCAAGGTCTCGCACAACAAGTTGCCAGCACTGGCCGTGGTGGTCCAGGGCGAGCCAGAGGCCGGACCGGGTGCATTCTCGGTGGCTAATGCTGAGAAGGTGGTGGCGGACGACTTTGACAAGCTCAAGAAAGCCATGGCACCAGGCCAGCGACTCATCGCTCTCCCGCAGCTCAACGAGGCTCGCGACGCGACCATCTCTGTGATTGAGGAAGCTAAGACGGCCAAGGACGCGCGCGATGCGAGGATCCGAGCGGCGGCCGCGTGTGCTTTGGTGGCCATGAAGGTCCTACCTAAGAAGCCCAGCCCGCTCATCAAGGCCATCATGGACAGCATCAAAACGGAGGAGAACCAGGAACTGCAGGGGCGCTCGTCGGCGACCATCGCCCGCCTTGTGCAGCTCTTTACCGACTCGGGACGCCGCGGTCCGGCAGACAAGGTCGTCGCCAACTTGGTCAAGTTCTCGTGCGTCGAGGTGGCCGAGACACCCGAGTTCACCAATCACGCTTTCAAGACAAGCGCGATCTTATCGATGCAGAAAGAAGAGGACCGCGTCGACCACGTGGACGCGGCCAAGTTTGCGCGAGAGGCACGGGCTGCCCGTATCACCCGCCGGGGCGCCAAAGAGGCGCTCGAGATTCTCTCGCAGATATTTGGGGCCGAGCTCTTGGAGCGCGTCCCTAGTCTGCAGTCCTTCATGGAGGAGCCGCTGACCAGGGCCTTCTCGGGCGATCTACCCGCCGAAGCCAAAGACCCAGAACAAACGTTCGGCCAGGAGATTGTCGATGCCCTGTCAGTGATTCGGACCATGACCCCTACGCTCCACGAGGACCTCCGTCCTTTCGTCATGCGACAGGTTCCCCTAGTGATCCGCGCGCTGCGGTCCGAACTGTCTGTCTTCCGTTATATGGCGGCCAAGTGCATGGCCACGATCTGTAGCGTGATCACGGTTGAGGGCATGACGGCGCTGGTGGAGAAGGTGCTGCCGTCGATCAACAACCCCGTGGATCTCAGCTTCCGTCAAGGTGCCATCGAGGCCATCTACCATCTGATCGCGGTGATGGGCGACGCGATCTTGCCGTACGTCATCTTCCTCATCGTGCCGGTGCTGGGCCGGATGAGCGATTCCGACAACGAGATCCGGCTCATCGCGACGACGTCGTTTGCCACGCTGGTCAAGCTTGTGCCGCTCGAAGCCGGCATTCCGGATCCGCCGGGGCTATCGGAAGAGCTGCTCAAGGGCCGCGACCGCGAGCGCACGTTTATCGGGCAACTGCTGGATCCGAAGAAGGTCGAAGCGTTCCAGATCCCGGTCGCGATCAAGGCGGAACTGCGCTCATACCAGCAGGAGGGCGTCAACTGGCTCCATTTCCTCAACAAATACCACTTGCACGGCATTCTCTGCGACGACATGGGCCTCGGCAAGACGCTCCAGACGATCTGCATGGTCGCCAGCGACCATCACCAGCGCGCCGAAGAATTTGCCAAGACGGGCGCCCCCGACGTGCGGAGGTTGCCCTCGCTGGTCGTCTGCCCGCCCACGCTATCGGGGCACTGGCAGCAGGAGATTAAGGCGTACGCGCCCTTCCTCAGTGTCACGGCGTACGTGGGCCCGCCGGCCGAGCGCAAGGCGAAGAAGGACAAGCTCGACAAGACCGACATTGTGATTACGTCCTACGACGTGTGCCGCAACGATATTGAGACGATCGGAAAGTACAATTGGAACTATGTGGTCCTTGACGAGGGCCACCTGATCAAGAACCCCAAGGCCAAGATCACCATGGCCGTCAAGCGGCTGGCCAGCAACCACCGGCTGATCCTGACGGGCACGCCGATCCAAAACAACGTGCTGGAGCTCTGGTCGTTGTTTGACTTTTTGATGCCCGGGTTCCTCGGCGCCGAGAAGGTGTTCCTGGACCGCTTCGCCAAGCCGATCGCGAACAGCCGGTACAGCAAGGCGTCGTCCAAGGAGCAGGAAGCCGGTGCGCTGGCCATCGAGGCGCTGCACAAACAGGTGCTCCCTTTCCTCCTGCGGCGCCTCAAGGAGGAGGTGCTCAACGACCTCCCGCCCAAGATCCTGCAGAACTACTACTGCGACCTGAGCGATCTGCAGCTGAAGCTGTTCGAGGACTTCACCAAGCGCGAAGGCCAGAAGCTGTCGGAGCAGGCCGGCAAGGACGACAAGGAGGCCAAGCAGCACATCTTCCAGGCGCTGCAGTACATGCGCAAGCTGTGCAACTCGCCCGCCCTCGTCATGAAACCGGGCCACAGGTCGTACGAGGACACGCAAAAGTTCCTGGGCCGGCAAAACACCAGTCTCGAAGACCCGGCACACGCGCCCAAGCTGACGGCGCTCCGCGACCTGCTCGTTGACTGCGGCATCGGCACCGAAGGCCAGGAATCCTCCGACCCGCTGTACACGCCCATCAAGCCTCACCGCGCACTGGTGTTCTGCCAGATGAAGGAGATGTTGGACATGGTGCAAAACACCGTGCTGAAGAGCATGCTTCCCGCCGTGCAGTACCTGCGGCTGGACGGGTCCGTCGAGGCCAACAAGCGCCAAGACATCGTCAACAAGTTCAACAGCGACCCGTCGTACGACGTGCTACTCCTGACCACCAGCGTCGGCGGTCTCGGCCTGAACCTAACGGGCGCCGACACCGTCATCTTTGTCGAGCACGACTGGAACCCGCAAAAGGACCTGCAGGCCATGGACCGCGCCCACCGCATCGGACAAAAGAAGGTCGTCAACGTGTACCGCCTCATCACACGCGGCACGCTAGAAGAAAAAATCCTCAGTCTGCAACGCTTCAAGATCGACGTTGCCAGCACCGTCGTCAACCAGCAAAACGCCGGGCTTGCGACCATGGACACGGACCAGATTCTGGATCTGTTCAACCTTGGCGACTCTGGAGGGCCTGGTCTGATCGCGGAGAAGGGCGCCAACGGCGGCGGGGACGTGGAGCAGGGTCGGGAAGAGGACATGGTGGATGTTGAGACGGGTGATGTGCGACAGCCTGGCAAGAAGGCGGCTTGGCTTGAGGGGCTTGGAGAGTTATGGGATAACACGCAGTATGAGGAGAGCTTTGATCTGGATGGGTTCCTTAAGACCATGCAGTGATGTCTCTAGCTTCCTCTATCCTGTGCCCTACTCTGTCGTATTGGTATTGGCTTTGGTGTGCGCAGCTGGGATCGGCCGGTCAAATGGTGACATGATTCCGGCCTTTTTTATCCCAACCTCAAACTTGGCACACGTTATGGACGGCAAGGGCAATCAATGATGATAGGTATTGCGGTTGGGGGAGTGGGAGTGAGGGCGCTATGGTATGGTATGGGACGTTTGTATTTGGGATGAATTCCATTCTACCTTTTTTTTAGAGGAGTGTGTTGGGCGTGGGGCGTGAGGGCGTTTCGGGGGGTACTGTGCGAAAGGGAAAGGGAAAATGGGGAGATGGAATGGTGATGGGAAGAGGATGAGAGAACACGGATGGGAGATGAAGGTGGTGGATGGGGGGATGGATGGGTTGGATGGGTTGGATTGTAAAGTGTATTTGTGTATCTCCCATGAGGAAGACCCCCGTCCAGAAGGATAGGGGTGTCACGAACTGTTTTGAGGATGTATTTGTAGGTGTGGTTCGGTTTTCCCGACCGACCGACCGACCGACCTGGTGATTCGGCACTAGGAAGGTTGGGCGGAGAAGGAAATCGATGAGTTATCTGAATTGGTGGTGTCTCGGTTCCATGTTGTGCTGTGTCTGGGCTTGAAGGGTGACACCTAGTGATTGACAAACTCGTGGGCCGGCGCCCATCAAGAGCTCGCCAGGGTTTCTTCGACAAGGTAACTCTGCAAGACAAGCACCCAGATGTTACTTTTACTTATGTGCTAAGCATGCAGCGAACGAAATGCTCGGCCCGATGTAGTGCAATCGCTCATCCACAACAGTAGTATGCACCCAACACCGCAGTGTTGTGCTATATAGTACAGTACCAGCCCCGGGCACCGAAATCCAACCCCTCGTCAACCACGCACCTCCCTCCTTCCCTCCCATCCTATATAATCTCCTTCCGCCCTCGCCCAGTCACCATCTCCTCCCCATTGAAATCCAAACACCGGTCGGTTTGGCTCAGCGGTATTGGGAGGGGCGCTGGCCTCTCCAATTCCGTCGTAAATCGAAATGGTCCCGGGTTCGATTCCCGGGACCAGCGAAGAAAAA
This sequence comes from Dichotomopilus funicola, assembly GCF_033296635.1. Lineage (NCBI taxonomy): Eukaryota > Fungi > Ascomycota > Sordariomycetes > Sordariales > Chaetomiaceae > Dichotomopilus > Dichotomopilus funicola. Next base: position 9,273 of record NW_026944140.1, read on the forward strand.
GTCCCTTTGGGGGTTTTTTCGTAACTGCCAACGTCTATTCCTTCGGGTGGGGATAGGGCTTGGTGGTGAGCTTTTTCTTTTTATGTGTCACTTATTTCCCTCTACTAATTAGTGGGTTAGTGGGTTCTTTTCCAGTCGGTGCTTGCGTTTTTAGTTTGATGATTGTTCCACTGTTTGTCTTGTTTTGTAATATATACGGATACACTAGAAGTAATGAGGTGGCTGTGGGTGGTAGGGTGCATGCTATGACGTCAGTGGTTTTTTGGGCACATGTATCCTCGCCTTGGGAGAGCACGAGAGGGACAGAAATTGGAATTTATTTTATTCCGCCATTTTTTTTCATCTTTTTACCCTCAGCGGGAGAATTTTAAGATAACAGTTCAATTCAACGAGATTTACAGTTGTTTTTGATCTTGGGAAATCTTTGGGTGGTTCTTGAATGATGCCCCTCCTTTTTTTTACACACACCACTCTGCAGCCCAACCCAAAGGCCATCGTCCACTTCATACTTCTCTCAGACCTGATCTGGTCAATTACACATTCTGGGCCATTTCATTTCAGCTTAAACCTCACATTGGATCCGGAAAACTGGTGCCTATCCCGTTTCATTTCCTAGGAAACTCAAGGCCCCCGGAATCCTTCAACTAGCTAGGCGATGACGCGTCCTGCGGTTGCATAGCCGGCCCGATCGCCACCGCGCTTTGGGTTTGTTGGAGGTTTTGGTGTTGAGAGAGACCAAACTCGCTTTCATTTCTAGATATCGAGTTTCGCCAGATTCTTAGTCAATTACTCACTCAGTATTGGGCTGCGTTTCGGAGGCGGTCGTCACATTCTGACAGGAACCCACGACACATCATAACCCGTCACCGCCCATATTTCACCAAACTACACCACGACACCCGGAAAACAAAAGAAAGAAAAACAACAATGTCCCACCACACCCCCTTCCAAGCCCTCGCCCCACTCTCCTGGACCGACGACATCCAGGCCGTCCAAGACGACCCCCCAGCCCTAGCCGCCCTTCTCGACTCGACCTTCTCCCGTGCCCGGATCCTCCTCGAGTCAATCCCCGAACCATATCCCACGGCCTCTACCCCTGTTTCTTCCTCTACAGCAGCAAACCCCGGCCGCGCCCGCTCTCACACCGACTCAGCGGTATCTTTCATATCGGATTCAGGGCCCAGTCAACCCGGGAACAGAAGCCATCATCATCATCAAACAGCAGCAGCAGACACAGAAACAATCACCAAACTCCGCAAAGAATGGAAGGATCTCAAAATGCACCCGGCCCAACCGCCACCACACCCGGGTAAACCGCTAGACGACAAATCCAGCAGCGGGTCCAACCCGCACGGTATTGCGATGTACAAGATGGGCGGGAAGGATGGCAAGGGGGCGTGGTTTGCGAGGAGGAGTTTGCATTTTCCTCCTCCTCCTCCTCCTCCTCCTCCTCCTCCTCCTTCTTCTTCTTCTTCTTCTCCTCCTCCTTCTTCTTCTCCTGCTTCTCGGCAGAAGGGTAGTGCGTGGTTTGACAAGTGGGAGGCGGCGCTGCGAAGGGAGATGCAGGTTACGCTGGAGCGGGTGGCGGCGAGTCCGGGAAAGGTGCCTGGGACGGGGAATGTGAGGGGGATTGGGGCGGAGAGGAGGGTGGATGGGGTGGAAGTTGAGGGGGGGAGGATGGATGGTGAGTTTCTTTTCCCTCCATTTCTTTTCTTTTTATTATTTTTCTTTTTTTCGCCGTGTCGTGTTTTATCTATGGTTCTAGACTGACATATCCAGTGTACCACGTCTCGGCCAGATTCCCAGGCCCGACAACACCCCGAGATTTCATCACCCTCATCCTAATGCCCACAGAAAAAGACACCCAAAGCCAAAGCAGCAAACATCCCCGAACCTTCATGCTCATCTCCCGCCCGTGCGACCACCCCGACTGCCCGCCCCGCCCGGGCTTCATCCGCGGCACCTACGAATCCGTCGAGATGATCCGCGAAGTGCCCATCGAAAAACCGAAACCGAAACCCCTGCGCCGGGCGCGATCGTCGGTGGATGTGAGCGGGGCTAATAGAGATGAGATTGAAAAGGCGCTTGCGGCTGGTAGTGGAGAGCGGGTTAGCAGGGAAGCTGTTTTGCTTGCGGCCAAGCAGGCGGTCGGGGATGAGGTTGAGTCTGAAGGGGAGGCTAGGACGGTGTCGTTCCGGCCGGGGAGTGTCGGGGATGATGAAGACGATGGTGATGACACGGAGATGGCTGTTGAGTGGATGATGGTCACGCGGAGTGATCCGGGCGGGAGCGTGCCGCGGTTCATGGTGGAAAAGGGCACGCCAGGGGGGATTATTGGTGACGCCGGGAAGTTCCTCAAGTGGTTCACCTCTCAGAGTGTCGAGGACTTGAAGAGGCCGATACACCAGCAGGAGGCGAAGCCAGCTGAATCACAAACAGAGCAGCCACAAACCGGGGCACAATCAGAACAACGGCCGCCGAAAGACATATCAGCTACAGACGGTCCCCCCGATAGCCAGAGCGATGACCAACCACCTGCCAGTAACAGCGGCATCTACGGCATGCTCAGCAGCGCTCTCGGCATGGCCACCTCAGCCGTAGCCAGCGGCGTCGCGGCGTTTGCGCCGGCTTCCATCGAGACCGACACCGACACCAGCGATTTCGACGACGACAGCGATGTCTCAGACGACGAAGAGGACGAACACACCTCACAACCCGGCCAGCCCCTCCCGGACTCCTCCCGGGATCCCGAAGCCGACAAACAGATCGCAGATCAAGACAAACCCGACCAAGACAAACCAGCCGCTGCCGATGACAACCAATCCACCCGCTCGACCGTCTCTGAGACCCCCTCCTCGCAAGCGCTCCCGCCAGCTATGGCGCGCGCCCAGGCCCAGCATGAGAAGGAGCTGGCCAAGTTGCAGCAGCGGATGCGCAAGGCAGAGGAGAAGATTGCGCGGGAGCAGGCGAAGCGACGGGCGAAGAGTGCGAAGGCTAATGTTAACGGGAGTGGGAAGGACAGTGGAAAGGGGAAGAATGAGACCGAAAGTGGAAAAGAAAACGGCAACGGAAACAGCGCAGCCGACAGCACCGACGCCAACTCCACCAACACCAAAGACAGCAAAGACAGCAAAGACAGCAAAACCAGCAAAGACCCCCCCACCGACGAAGCCTCACCCCCCACAGAAGAAGCAGAAGCAGAAGAAGAATTCTCAACCCTTCTCAAACTCCGCGCCAAACACGCCCACAACCTCTCCCGGCAACACGACAAGCACCAACGCGAACTCGCCCGGCTCGCAGAGAAACAAGCCGCCGAAGCCCGCAAAGCTGCCGACCGCCAGCGGAAAACCGCCGAGCGCGCCGCCCGCGCCGACCTACGGTTGGAACTCGACCGGGTGCGTGCCGAGCGGGATGTGGCGCGCAAGGAGGTGGAGATGTTGAGGGATTTGGTGGGGGCGGTGCAGGCGGAGAATACGAGGCTTGTTGCGCAGTTGGGGAGGGAGAAGGGGGACGAGGGGGCGGGTGGCAGTGATAAGGGGTTGAAAGGGTTGAAGGATGTATAAGTGAGAGCGTACCTATGCAAAGATGGGGGGAAGGTCAGGATGAAGTGTCCCTTTTGGGTTGTTATTTCTGTCCTGGATGGAGACAACAAACAGCAAGAAAATGTAGAACAATCAAACACACAATCTACGAAGTACAATAATGCATGCCGTGGACATCAAAGAACCCGAGATGCAACGCGTATTATATCTGACATTTTGTTATCCCCCTCAAATACACGTAGATTCAGTTGTATTACACAGGCTGAGGAGATAACGTTACAGTAATTCAACTCTACGCAAATACCGAGCCACAAGACATTATCCATTCCATAAATCAAGAGGTATCTATCCTCAACCAACTCCTTCACTTAATCATCCAGCCGTCCTCCCTCTATTACATCCCAAGCCGCCATCACAGAGTACAATTAGAAGTTACCCAATCCAATCCACTACCCATCTATCCACGCCTCATGACAACCCCTAACAACCTCTTTGACACGTAAAGCTACAGCCACCTTTACTCTAGTGTATTAACCCCGCCCAAATCCATCGCCAATAAGTATGATGACCCACTTATTCCATTACCAGACCGACATCACCCCATTAGGTGTGATTAATACCAATACCAAAACATGTTTTCTTTTCTTAGATCCCCAAATGCAAAAGGAAGGATAACAGTGGGTAGTAGGGACCAATATGGGGAAATACAAGCCGACGAAAATAAAAACAGTCAAGAATGAAAAGAAATCATCAAGAATACCATTACTCGCACACAATCAACAACCAACACCAACACAACACCAACACCAACAAACCTCAAAACCGAGCACCTCGATTCCCACCACCCGCCGCCTTCTTATTCCCACTTCCACTACCGCTCTGACTACCCGCCCCTCCACTCCCATCCACAACAACAGGCGCCGACTCCTTTTTCCACCGCCCGCCACTCCCGTCAACAATCACGGGCCGATCTTCCTTCTTACGACTCTGGCTGCTACCTTCCACCAACGAGGACATCGATCCCGAGGCAGACATCGAGGTATTCGCAGCGGCGGTGGTCGTGTACACAGGCTCGTCGGAAAGCGGATCGTTGACAACGGGTGACTTGAGTGAGGCGTCGCTAGACACGATCACAGACCCCATAGCCTGGGCCGGCTGTCCCGACCGAGACACCTTTCCGCTGTGAGACTTTGAGTTCCCACCTCCTCCACCTCCCCGATTAGTCTTCCCACTGCTGGCCCCGCCCACCCGTCGGCCCGACGCAGACCGTCCACCCTCAGCCAATCCTTCCCGGGATCCTCCTCCGTTTTCCACCACACGCGCAGACACCTCACGGCTACCCACCCTGAGCCCGTTGACACCGGCCGCCGCAGTACTGGCGAGATCGGCCGAGCCAAATGTGACATATGCGGTACCCCGCGACCTGCCCTCCCGATTCAGCGGTATTTCCACTCTTTCGATCTGGCCCGGGGCATTTCCAATGCCCGTGTGCTGGATAAGCAGGGCTGTGACGGCAGGTTCTGACAGCCCCTCGCGCTCGAGGTCGCGGATGAGAATCTTGCGTGGTTCAAACACGCCGGCTGCTCGGCTGTCAATAATCGATGGCACATTGTCGGGCTGTATCGGCGTGAGCGCGTCGGAAGAGTAGTCGTATGCCGGGTTGGTATAAGGACCACTATTCTTGCCCGGTTGTGGTGGCGGCGGCGGTGGGATAAAACCTGTGTAACTCGGGGCTCTCCCATCATAAACAGCTCCCTGAGGGTAGTATGTCGGACTCTCGCCGTACGGATATGGGACAATCGCGGTTTGCGGCGAGGTGGATGCCGAGGAGTTGTTCGCCCCACCCTGATAGACCGCAGGCGGGGGACCAAGAACGGGTTGCGGGACGAATCCCTGGTTCGGGACGGCCATCGCGGGGTATGCCAAGGGCCCCGGTGGACGTAAGGCTGGAGCTGGAGCGGGTTGGTAACCCCGACCGCCGTACGGGGGTCCGGTAGGGTAGCGCCACTGAAGATCACCCAGGCTGAGCCCCGGACTAGGGTTTCCCTGATAATCCAGGTACGCACCTCCTGCTAACGTCATGCCTCCCAGGCCCTGAGACAGCACTTCCAAGGGCTCGGTTGGGGGATCGCCCGGCTCGGCCACCACTCTCGTGTTGTCTCCTCGCATGATCTTCACCGCGTGGTAATCGGTAAGCAAGAGCTTGACGACGGTGTCTTGGTTTAGGTTTCGTCCATCTGCTTGCAGCGCGCGGTATTCGAGCGTGTTGCCATCGAGATATCCTGTTTGGGTCAGAATCGGTCGTCGCTAGGCCTCCAGGTAACTCGATGTGTCTTACTGAACGCCTTCTCAAAGTTGGCTCGTCCTCTGACCCGGACGAACCCCGAAGTGGGAGGGTAGACTTCGGCATGGTCCACCTCACAGGCCTGAGATGCGAACGATTTGAGCTCCCTCCATGTCGTGCGGTGGGCAAGCTGCGTCCAGGATTTGTCAGTTGGGTTTCGAGGACCCAGTAACACGGCCGAAGCGAAGAAGGGGTTCCTCGCGTACGTTCGCAACCAAAATGTAGTACAACCCGGTCTCGGGGCCCGGCTTGACCGTGAACACCTCCAAATTCCGGTGCTGATGCTGGTTTCGGTGCATCACGGACCGTCGTGCTGTTAGACTTGGGCGGTTCGACAAGACGACGGGCGTCTCCGGGGAGCTTATTAGACAACCGGAGATGACGACGGCGCGCCGTTGACAAGACGACTGGGGGGCCCTGCTTGGTCTTTCACTGCGTACTGTGGATTATGTCCCAAGTCAACCCAATTTCTCGTGAGGACCGTTGAAAACGAGAGGTTGCCGGCGGAAGAAGTAAGTAAAGGCAAAGAGTTTATCAAGTTCATCACTCGTAACGCTTATACTCGAGGAAGGGGTGGTGTCTGAAGGCCTCCAGGCAAAATACCGCCACTGGAAACGCGGCAGTGGTCTCAGAGTGGTTGGAATTAGAAAGTGCCCGGGGCAAGGGCCGATCTGAAAATCTCGAACGGAGCCGGGAGCGAGTTAAAAAGGGTCGCGTACCCCGGATCAACGGCAGCTCATGACCATTGGGCAGCTGGCCCTGCCAGAAGGAACTTGACCAGCCCGTTCCGTGGCCAGGGAGACAAGGAGAGGATGAATGTCTCCAACGAGTCCGGGTACAGGACGCGAAGGACGCGCCGTCACATTTCATCACTGGGTAAGTAGTGTCCGAGTCCCAAGATGCAGAATACCAGAACAGCACTCGGCAGAGCTGGTGCGGTTCTCGAGTCGTGCAATGGCGGCCCATCCCGGCTCCGAGATGCATCGAATACGCAGTAGCGTAGGCACCATGGAGATCATGGACATCATGGTGTGGTCCAACGCCGAACTCGTCGGTTTCAACATGCCACCCCTCCCCCATGCTCAGAGAAAGACAAATTCCGGCCCCGCGGGCAAACTTCTGATATCCTAAAAGACCTTGAAAAAGACTGCCCGTTGGTTGCTCCCGGCTTTGGTGGCGTCCATATCTCCCCGCCCACGCCCTAGTCGATCCAATCAACCGGGTCGAGTTTTGGCTGCGGGCCCGGCAGCAGGGACCGGGCGTCTTAGTGCCCAACAGGCCTCTAAGTGGGTTTTGGAGCGAGGACCGGCCCACCAGAGAACGAAGCATGCAGTTGGTGATGTCCAACGGCCAAACAGTGTGATTGACTCAACAAGACACAGGCAAAGGCACGAAAAAAAAAGAAGAAAAAAACGTGCACAATGCAGCTAAAATGCACTCTGAGTGGCGTCCCTATAATTCAAACGCCACCATGCCGCTGGCCACCTTCGTGCTGTAAACGAGTCAGACGCCATTCTTCCTCCCATGCGCTCGAGACACGGCAAACAGGGGACTAGATTCGAGCAGAAGAAGCTCACCGCCCAGGGTTGACTGCAGCTTCCCGGGTGGCCAAGCTTGCAACGTTCTGGTGTTTGCCTCCAACGGCATGCAGCGGTTGTGTCACAGCGAGAGGTCAGCTCGCCTGTCCTGTCCCCTTCTTTTCTGAGAAAGCTGAGCGATGTGTGGGCTGCTGAGTGCTGACTGTTGGCGGGCGGCCTGTCGAATGATGGATGATATTGGCGGGGGTTCAATGAAACCCCGGGAGCCACTCCCGGGCTTGTCTGTCGCTAAACGTCCCAAAACATCCCACCATAGGAAGCTTTGGCCGAGCGATGGTCTTCGCTGGGCCGGCAATCGACAGCTGCTCAGAAACGACCAATCGTAATCTTAGATCTACAAAATGAAGCGTCTTTTGTAGTTGGGGCGCCAGGGCGGTGACTTTGGGGGCCGAATCCCCCCTGCTCCAAGGAAAGAAAAAACAAAGAAGAGACGAAGGATCCGGATAACGAGCCGTCTGCGGGGTTCGCACTCCTCCCGTTCAGATGGATGGGTTGCCAAACAATGGAATTTTTTCTTGATGCTCACTCAGTCCTTGCCAAACGAGACAGGACTTGCATATGTGGACATGCAACATAGCCCGGAGATTGATGAGGGCTGAAAAGTTGAACCAATTGCTGTGGGCCCTTGTTCCCGACCGAGCTTTTCTTTTGCTTCGACGCCATCAGATTCAGACGGGCCCCTTTTCTTGCTTGCCGCCCTCGCCGCGAGTATCAAAATTGACCCCGGGAAGGGGGGAGGGGAATGTGGGGAGTGAAAAACGGCGTGGCGGATTAAAAAATCACAGAAACCCTCTGGATCCTACCGCTTGAACACAAATGTATCCTCCATCTCGCTGTAGTCGTCGTCCTCGTCGAGGTCTGGTACCTCAGGTTTAGTCCTTGAAGCCGGTACTAAGTCTAGGGGTGACTCGTCGCGTTCTTTACACTCCTCTGAGAATGAGTGACGCCGAGATGGTCCGTAGTCCCCCCACGGCGGCGGACCTTGGTCCGTTTCGCCAAGCCAGGCCAGTACATAATTTTGGGCATCTGAGAAGAAAACAGAAGGGCGGGTTGACGTCTCAGCTCCAAGCCATTGGACGCGCAGTTTCCCACCTGCCTTAGCGCCGGGCAAGTGCCGGGCAAAGTCGAGAGACCGGGGCCCTTCGGAGAGAGGATCCCAGACGAAGATCAAACCATTGTATTGGTCTCCCTCGCACCTGACAAGCAGGGTTTCCGCGATACGCGGGTGCCACGAAAGCCCAGCCACATTCCCGTTGAAGAGGAGGACTGCCCGGAGCTCTGCGGCTTGTACGTCCCAAATCCAAACGGTGCTGGGGGAGTCGTCTTGCCTCGTGGCGACAAGGGCCGAAGAAGGGTCGAATAGTAAAGAGGCGCATCCGGACACCGGCTCCGAATTATCCCTTAGGGCGGGTGCCGGCGAGATGGCGTGTGCCGTCCGTAAAAAAGTGTGGATGGCGGGCCCTGTGTGAGAGGCGGTGATTTGTTCCTGCCATATCTATCATAAAACGCAGTTAGCCATCATGGTAGATTAACCCTCACGGTTTAGTACACCTTGACTGACCTGGAGGGTATCCTTAGGCATGAGCGTTTTGGGGTGTCGGAGCCTCATTGTCTCTGTCACAGATGCCATGCTCAGGACGCAGACGGACCGGCTGAAATCACCAACGGCGAGATAACGGGCGTCTACAGAAAACTCGACCGACCGGGCGCCAGCCCCCATGGCGTAATCTCGGTCTTCGGGAAGTGGGTTGGCGGGCCCAGACCACGACTTGAAAACGTGCCCGTCGGATGTGTAGAAGAAGATTTTGTGCCCATGGGCCGGCGAGTCCCATAATACCAGCCACCTGCCGTCAGGGCTCCATGCCAGTGCTTGGGCATCGATGGTGTCGGGTGCCCATGACCTTTGCAGCTCTCTCGACGGGTAGCTGTGTATGCTCACCATGTCCTTACCCGACGACCTTGTCAGAAGGGCGAGGTGACGTGTATCGGGTCGGATTGAAAAGCATTTCGACGCGGTCGACGAAGAGAAGACCTTGGGGCTGCCGATCTCTATCGCCTTGGAGGTGGTGAGATCAAAGACGGAGAATTTGAGTCCAAATGAGGATATGACGCAAATTTCAACGTCCGAAGCCCCAAAGCCAATATACGCCGGTTTAGTTCCTGCTGTAACAAAATTCCGGATGGTCGCGCTGAAGCTGTCGTCCAGCGCAGACACGACACGGATACGCTCCCGGTCGGCGACAAGTAATAGACGCGATGATGGCGACCATTGGAAGCTCAGAACAGGGCCTGCAAAGTCCTGGCCGAGTTTGGCCACGTTGATGATACCGAATCCCGCAACGGCCCGGACATTGATCACCGATCCGAAGACCGTCGCGACATAATTGCCATCTGGGCTCGGGAGGGAATGGGGCGAAGCTGTTGGTTTGTCAATATTGCGGATGATGGCAGCAAAGTCCAGACGGTTTGCACCCTCACTGAAAACCCCAGATTCGTAAAGGGGCACGTACACTTCAGCGCCGGAGAAAATCGCATCGCGAGTGCTGGGGGGACCGAGCTACGGAGTGCACAAGTAAGCCAGAAAAGGTGAGGAAAGCAGGGGAAGAAGTTATCAGGTTCTTCATGCTTAATTTCCAGTTCAGGAAAGACGATCTGCCGTATTGCTCTTGCCTGTGTTATCCCGACCCGGTGAGCTGCTGGGTTGTTCTTGCCTGATACTACCAGATACGGTCTGTGCGTGCAAACAAAACAATGGGGAAAGGAAACAAAGTCGAGTGGGTCCAGAGGGCGTCGGGTGGGCGTTCGCCGACTTCCGAGCCGTTCCAAGGGCCAAGAAATGCCCCGCTCTTCCCGAATCCCGCCTCTGGCCGCGGAGAACCTCCCGCAGCTCGCCGAGCTCGCCTCAATTGCTGAGTCACCTCTCCATTTGATTTCGTATTTCCAATGCGGAAGGACAAGGCAATTAGAAAATCCGCCAAAAATTCACAGTCACCTTCAACCGTGATATGACTCGACCCCTTAGGCCCGCCTGGCCTCCAGAATTCATCAATATCTCCACGTTCCACGACATGCGCTGCCACGCTCGCCGGTTCCACGACCTCCATCACGAAGGCTGAAGTGCTAAAAACTGCTAGGATTTCGGGACAAGAAGTGCGAAAGCGTGCTGAGCCGAGATCATGGCGGCGACTTTGCGCTGTGCCGCCCGCCGTATGCGGGTCGGCGCGTTGCAGGTGGCGCCAACACCTTGGATGGCCTCGTGTCAAACAAGGAGGGGCATAGCTTCCGGGGCTGTCGCAACTCACATACCCGAGCCGGTAACGCCACCACCTCCACGGAGTCTATCGACACCTTTAGCCGAAACTCCCGGCCGCGGGGACGGCCCGGCACCGGCACCTCCGGTTATCACCCCGCGCCGAGACCGCATCCGGGACGCCAAGCCGTTCTCCGAGTTCTTGACCGATACCTTTCACCGGCAACACGACTACCTGCGCATCTCAGTCACGGAACGGTGCAACTTGCGGTGTCTGTACTGTATGCCTGAGGAGGGCGTGCCACTTTCACCATCCCGCGAGCTCTTGACCACGCCGGAGATCGTGATGCTCTCCTCGCTCTTCGTGTCACAGGGCGTTACCAAAATCCGGCTGACGGGCGGGGAACCGACGGTACGACGAGATATTGTGCCCCTGATGCAGCAGATTGGGGCGTTGCGAAGCCATGGCCTACGCGAGTTGTGTTTAACCACCAACGGACTCTCGTTGCACCGCAAGCTGGAGCCCATGGTCGAAGCCGGCCTGACGGGCGTTAACCTCTCGCTCGACACACTGGACCCCTGGCAGTTTCAGTTGATGACGCGGCGGGCAGGATTCAGCGCAGTTCAAAAGACCATCGACCGCATTTTTGAGCTGAACCGCGCCGGCGCGGGGATAAAGTTCAAGATCAACTGCGTTGTTATGCGTGGGCTGAACGACCGCGAGATTCTACCATTTGTGGACCTAACGCGGGACAAGGACGTCGAGGTGCGCTTCATCGAGTATATGCCTTTCGACGGTAACAAGTGGAGCGAAGGCAAGATGTTTAACTACCAAGAAATGCTGGACCTTATCCGTACCCGATACCCAGACCTGGAGAGGGTCACCGGCCACAAAAACGACACAAGCAAGACCTTCCAAGTGCCCGGGTTTGCGGGCAAGCTTGGATTTATCACGAGCATGACGCACAACTTCTGCGGAACATGCAACAGACTTCGTATCACCAGCGACGGAAATTTGAAGGTGTGTCTATTTGGAAATGCCGAAGTCTCGCTGCGAGACATCGTCCGCCAGGTGAACGGCGGCGAACCCATCGACGAAGCGGCTTTCAAGTCGCTGGAGCAAGCTGCAAGGGAACGATTAGGGGATATCAGCAGCGCAGACTCTGAGGCGCTAGTGTTACCCAACTCGGAAGAACTACTGAACGTCATCGGCTCGGCCGTGAAGAGAAAGAAGGAGAAGCACGCGGGCATCGGGGAGCTGGAACACATGAAGAACCGGCCAATGATCTTGATTGGTGGGTGATGTCCCCCCAATTTCAGCATATCTGGCGCATTGTTTGGCGTTGAGGCATAGTTTGGAGCTATTTGTTGGGCATACTACAACTTGTTTAAGGGCATTGGAGTCTTGCATAGCATGTACGAGCATCGTAGCTAAATAGGAATTGTAGATACACCTTCGTCGTCGCGGACACGTTCTACGAGACCCCCATGGCGGCATCTAGCCGGCCTCTCCGCTCCCACACTCCCTCGCAACATTCCCAGTTTCATGCTCTCCTCACAAGACGCCGTTGCCCAACAATCTGCTATCCGCCTCTTCTCAACCACCTCCACCCGATCGTTGGAAAACAAGGATGACAACTCCGGGTCCGGCACACCCAAACTCACACATGTCACGGCATCGGGCACAGCCCACATGGTTTCGATCTCTGACAAGACACCAACCAAACGCGTCGCCCGCGCAAAATGCGCCGTGCGGTTCTCCTCACCTACCGCGCTGGCACTCGTCCGCGACAATCAGATCGGCAAAGGCGACGTGCTCGGCGCGGCGCGCATCGCGGGCATCATGGCAGCCAAACGCACGCCCGCTCTGATTCCGTTATGCCATCCTATCGCGATCACGCATGCGGAGGTGGAGTTGGTGTTGAAGGAAGGAAAGGAAGGCCAGATCGATGGGAAACAAGGTGGAGATGAGATTGAGATCACGGCTACGGTTTCATGTGATGGGAAGACGGGAGTGGAGATGGAGGCGCTTACGGCCGCATCTGTGGCGGCCCTGACGGTGTATGATATGTGTAAGGCGGTGGATAAGGGGATGGTGGTGGAGGGGTTGCGGGTGGTGTTGAAGGAAGGAGGGAAGAGCGGACGGTGGGTGGAGGGCGAGAAGAAGGGAGAGTGATGGGCGGGAGAGAGGAAATGTCGTTCACGATATCGGCGCATCAGTACCTTCGACGCGCATTGGTTGAGGTTTGTTTACATGGGAAAGCAGCTTAGGGGACGGCCATATCTCTCAACTTGAGACGCTCAGGTACTCCTGGCACCAATATTCTGTCTTCCTTCAAAAAACAAACCGTCACTTTTCTTAGCCACTTTGCCATGCATGTCCTGAGTGGGCCGGCATAGCGCGGTAAATTTCAGGGTCTCGACAATGGGCCAGAAATGGATGTTGACTTCCGTCTCGAGTCCTTCGGTCTCTGATTTCACTTACTTCCAGCAAGGACCTCTTAAAAATCCCTCCTCAACAACGGGACTCGCGGGCCGTTAAATTCTTTTCGGAAAGAACCCTTTCAAAGAAGGGCCTTTCCTGGCCTCAAGCGGCTCATTCAAAAAGCGTTGTGTCGACAAACCCTTGAACTGCAACTTCGCTTCGTCTCCGTCTCTCCACTCCCGAAGCTGCATCTCGCTCGCAAAGTCGCAACCAACAACCGACGATCGGAAGCCGCACTGCTTGGAGCTCTCTGTCAGCTTAACGCCCTTCCACACCCGGATGGGGCCGGACATTACGCCGGCGCGAATGGCCCCTGTTTGTCATGACGTAACAAGAATCAAATAACCCTGGTCAAGTCTGGACAAGACACGCCGACGACAAGCGTCTCCGCCGAGAGGTGATTGTCAGCCTTTGAGAACTCCCATTTCTCTGTACAGTATGTCTTCCGGGAATCTAATGCTTCGAATGACAACACCGTCCCGTCTTCTGTCAACAACCCTTGAACAACGACTCAGGCCGAAACATTCGAGGCGGAAAGTCTCAAAGATGAGGTGGAAAGCGAAACCTCGACTCGCCCCGCCCCCAACCAATCCGGGGTCGCCGCTTCCGCGATCTGCACCTCATTGGGCAGCAAGAACCACACAGAGCCCCAGCCCACCTGTCCAATCACCAGTCGACGATAACCTTTTCTTGACGGTGGCCAATCACACCCTGGCTATTTCCTCCCACTGTGGCCAAAATGGTCGGGGGAGACCCTGGGCCATGCGGTGGTACCTCTTGGCGGAGCGAAGGACATTGAACCCTCATCCTTCGCTCAAGCCTTCACGTTGAATTCACACAACAACCCAAATGCATGACGGGGAATGTCCCGTGTTGTTGAAAGATACGAATAATGTACTGCGTAATGAGATCCGAACTGGCTCGGACTGCAACCTTGTGTGCAGAACCGACGAAGAAATTTGACCGGATTACTTCTTTGATTCAGGTGAATGTGCATAACAGAAAGAAACATTGCATTTCGGGTTGTTCACAGTCTGTCACCAACAACCTCAAGCTCCTCGCCCCTCCTCTTCCCCTCCATGCCGATTGATCCATCATTTCAGCGGAGAGATCAACAAGAGAAGACAAGAGCAAAGAAAGCCGTTGTCAACAAACTTTTCTGGTTGGCTTGTTGGTTTCGTTTTCGGGGTTGATTGTATGTCTTACCGACACATGCATGAATGACAATCCAATCGGTTCACATTCAAACGCTCGCCTCATCTCCCCGATCTCTTGTCCATCGGCGGCACAGATCGTCCCACCCACCAGAGTTGATTTCGATGATCGCTTGCGATGAGTTACTTCTAGTGGTGACATCGTGTGAATAGCTCGTGAGGGGAGAGGGGGCTAGGCACCTTTGCATGGGGAGCGCAGAAGAGGAGGGCGCTTCCTGCGGCATTTCATCTCGTCGATGCAACTCCCTTGATGGACGGATATGTACAACAGAATTACAGACAACTCTGGATGTGGGCTTTTGGTAACCTGCGATGCAACACCTTGAAATAGAATACGAATGGTACGGACTCCATGCAGACATGCGTGAAACACTGCGTAATTCCTCGTCACAGACCTCCGACAAGGTCCGTAAAAAGAATATGCACATATCGAAGTATTCATGCAGTGGGTCTCGACTTCAAGGGTTCGGTTGAGAGGACTTAGCCTCACCAACATGAACTTAGGTTGTCATCAAACAGCGACGGGATTTCTAATGAAACGACAGTTATCTACTAGCTATATCTGCCATCCGCCGCCTGCTTGTCCTTCTTAGAGCCATGTATTCAACAATGTTATATGCAAGTGAGGTATCATTATTTCGGTCAAGCCTGCTCTCCAACGATTCACTTCCCTGCCCTCATTTCAAGGTTTCTTTCTCGTTTACAGCCTCGAAATGAGTCACCAGCCATATCCAAGCGACGCACCGAACATAAAAGAGAGATGCGGTCACGTTCGTCCTTCGTTTATTGGCCGGCCAGCCCCGAATACCCCTACTCAAGCCAGGGTGATCTCTCTCTTTCCCTTCTCCGGAGAAACCGACGGTATTATCAAAACCGGGCGGCATGCCCGCTTGGTAAATGCTTAAGGGGGTCGATGATGGACGCGGAAAGAATTGAGGGTGGGAAGTCCCCAGTGTTCTAAGCCGACACATATTTCGGGTACCCGGAAGAGGTGTTCGGCGGCTCCGGCGCGGCGTCGTTCGTTTTCATGTTATCCTTCCTTCCTCCCACTTACATCAAGATGCAGCACGAGTTCTGCTTCTTGGCGGACTTGTAGAACATCTTGCTCTGAGCGCTGAGGTCGGAGGACTTGGCCACGAGGTCGTCCAGTTTCTCGCCACGTTGAAGGACCTGAAGGAGGCAGATCGTTAGTTCTCTGCGTTTGCTTCTGGAGGAAAGTCAGGGTTCATCATACGCTATCGATGGCCTTGTGCAGAACAATCTTGGTATCGTCAAGTTCCTGTTGGATCTTGGCGATGCTGCTCGCTTCGTTGGCGTCTTGGTAGTTGTTGAGGTAATCCTGTAGCGCAGGGAACGAAACGTCGCCGTCGTTCTCGGCGGCCTTGATGGTGTCGAGTGTAACCTCGGACAGGAACTGGTCCATCAGCTTCGACAGCACGCTGTGCGCAGCCAGGTGCGGGTAGTCCTTGGTAATAACCACGCCAGCGACGCCCTCGGACCGGGCGTAACAGTGGACAACGTAGTCTCCTCGATATGTCAGTCCCCGTCGATGTCTCTTTGTGTAGTCTACGCCAGCTCCATCGTGTTGACAACTCACCCTGCTCTTCCACACTCTGCCTTTGACCGGGCCCCGTCCGCTCGGCCACAGTCTTGCTGATCATCGTCATGAAGTTGCCATATTCATTTCGGGTGAAGCGCGAGAAGTCGCTGAGTTCGTGTGCGGCGCACAGCTGCAGCGCAGGCTGTTTGGTGTTGTCGAGAACCTGTCATGTCGCTGTTAGCCAGCGAGCTCTTCCTTTAAGAGTGAACATAGGATAGGACAAACATACGCCGACGTAGTAGAGCTTCATGGTGGCGGTTGTTGGATGGGATGTTGATTCGTATCTGGCAGTATTTGCGAATCGACAGAGGGACAGATTGGGCGGTGAGTGGATCGAGGGGAGTCAGGTTGTCAGAGTCGGCTAAGCCTTCGGTCTCGGGATTGTGGGGCGACTGTTGAGAGGGGCCCGGCTCGTGGTGTGTGTTGGTTATATTATTCAAGGGTTGACTGGGATTGGCGTGTTCGTAATTCTCAAAGTCGATGTTGAACTCCTTGTTAAGAATGCGCCTTGGCCGGCAGTTCTGGCTCAGAGCGGGCCAGGCGGCCAGTCAATGCGCAAAGTCACCAGTGTCTTGGTCACATGCCCGCCTGCAGGCAGCATCGGCCAAAAGCTTCCCCGCCACCGCGCTTGGCACAAAGGTCGCCAAGACACCGGCAGGCGAATATCCGCTTCCTACATTGCCCCGATAACGTCACATGTAAGCCTTTCCACCTGTTTCCACCCCGTCACATTCCCCCGTTGCGGCTTCCGCGGAGGCACCCCATTTGACCACAAGAAGCGCCTTGCAGATGGCAGACTTCGCAACATCCCTTGCTAATCGTCCCTGACAACCTGATCAGCCTCCAGATACATCGGGAATACAAGACGCCGGAGTAACAGGCGCAGAACACTGGGGGTTTTCAGAGGCGAGTTAGCAGCCGTTTGGCGACGTGCCAAACGAGGTGAGGGGTGAACGGGAAGCGACGATGACAGGGTTCGTGGTTCATGGTTCATGGGTACACTTGGGACAGTGTTACTTTGACACTCCAAAGCACGGAGCAAATGGGCAAACGCTCCGTTGCCGCGTCGTGCGCGGCCATCCGTCCAACTCTTCCCCGATACGCATCTCGATTATGTTTTAGTTCATGCCCGTCATCGCAGCGGCGCCGTGGCTAAGCGTAAAGGGACCGGATTTGGGGAAAACAGACACGTGCCTCGGATAAGTATGCTATAGTGGAAGAAGCGCTGCGAGCCTCCAGTGGCAAGCAGCCTGTCGGTCTCAGCGGGGAAAGCATGAGAGCAGTTGCCGTTCGCGACTTGACAGGGAGCAGGGTTTCACCGGCTGTGCTTTCTCCCACCCACAACGCCCTGACTCCTGGTTCCACCGCTCCTTTTGCCCAGCCCGGAAGAAGATCGGTGGGTGTTCTGGGGCTCTCCCAAGCTCGGATCCAAGGATTCCTGGAGCGCTGGACCCTTTCCCGTTCGGCTTGGCCGGTCCACCTGCAATAAGAAAAGAGAACGCCCTCGTTGTCGCCCTCGTCCTCAACCTCCGGCCGTTGTTCTGTTTTCCTCTTGAGTTTTCGAACGTTGTTTTGCTTTTCCTCTCCTCCCCCAGATTCGCGCTTGGTGCGAAAGTCAAAGCAAGCCCCGCCCCGACAATCCGCCTGCCGGCACGTTAACCCGTTTGTGGCAGTGCGGCTGCAATTCGAATTAGGGCTGTCTCGATTCGTTGTTGCCGACCGACTGGTAACTCACCCGGGATTCTTGCCACTGTTGTTTCCTTCGACCCGAACCTTAGGTTTCCTTGGCAGCCGATTCGCCTGCTTTCTGGCCAACCTAGAAGTACATATTTGAGCGATCCTAAGAAAGGATACTAAACCCTTCTTTCAATTTTCGACTCCGCTCGGTCGATTCCACCTGGTCACTCGGGGTCCAACAAAGAAGCCACACTGTCTCGGCGTGGGTGTTTCTGACCCCCACTGTCTTATCGCCGCTGTCCATAGTACTGCACTGCATCCTAGCGTATCACCAAAACCACCCTTCTCAGTTCCATGGCGACCGACTTCATAATGCCACGGGCGCCCGGAGAGCAACAAAGCCCGTACTACCCACCGGCGCACCAACAACAACGCCAACAGTTTCGCGCTCAGCAGGCTGGTTTCCACCCCACGCTCATCACAACAGCCTACCCTCCATCCACGCAGTACAACTCGCCCATCTCACCGCTTGCGACCCAAGGGAGCATCTCGCCGACCTCTTCCAAAAACTACATCACTCGCCAAATTCGGCCCTTGTACGTCCCGGCTGTGCTTCGCCCGACCCAGTTTCCGTCTAGAGAGCCTCCGCTTCGGCCATCCTCAGAAGATGGCGATGTTACACCTGAAGAAGGCCTGCGTCCCAGCAGCAGCTTCATGAGCCTTGGCGGTCTCAGCGCATTTAGTCGTTTAAGCAGACGGTCTACCGGCGACAGCTCTAAATCGACCGATAGCACTTGGAATCTTGACCAGTTCCCCGCACCGACGGGCTTACCCACTCGTCAGCACTGGAAGGTGCGTGTCCTCCCCAATGATTCATTCTCACATCACAGCCAACACTAACATGACTTCATATAGCCTGACCAGGAGTCGACGATCTGCGACGACACAGCCTGCAAGCGGCATTTCAGCTACTTTATCCGCCGTCATCACTGCCGTAAATGCGGCAATATTTTCTGCGATGACCATAGCGCTTTCGAGATCCCTCTTGACCAAGACGCCAACTTTAACCCTCGTGGCGTGCCCAGCCGTGCGTGCGGCCACTGCTACATGCAGTTCAAGGAATGGCGCATCCTTGCGACCGGCAAGTTGTCCACTAGCAGCTCGCCCGATAGTGCCCACGGTCGCCAGCTTCAGAACCAGTTCGATATTCCCTCCACCCCAGTAGCTACCTCGCCGACCGCCGCGAACATCGGACAACTACCGGTACACGCCCAGGATGCCGCGCACAGTGTGCCGAGGGATTGGAACTGGAGTACATTTTAAGTGGCGGGTTATCAAACGGTGTGAGCGACGAATCACATACTGGTGCAGTGGTGTTAGGCGACACTAGATCCATCCGAAGAATGGCCGGCAACAAATAACGACCCTATCCTCGACCGATGCAATGCACCTTTGCGGCAAAATACGACGCCCATGGATCACTTTTCTTATCTCCTTCCATTGCTTGAAGAGAAGAGGGCACATACAGGTGTTCTAGAATGGTCACAACATAGAACAATTCGCGCCCCAGAGAAACTGGGGACACCTTGGGATTTCCTAGGTTTTCCTTTATTTCCTTGTTTTCCTTGTTTCCTTTAAATCATACGGCAGGCTGGCGGCTAGATGTTTCAACTTCTCGGAGATCTGTTCTGCCCTTTGTCCTTTATTACACAAGCGGGGAACAGCGGGCGTGTCTTGGTTCCATCTATCATTTTTGAGCGTGGGCAGCAAGAAGAGGACTCGGATGAAGCGCAGAGATGATTGGAGGATATACCCGTGATGATGGGGAGAGGATATGACTCTTTCGATTTCTGGGGACGGAAGTGTCTGGCCGTTTGAACTGTTTTGTGGTTGTCTGTTTCTTGAACATTTTTTCATCATCCCTTTTTACCCCCATGGACTCGTGTTCTCTTGCTCAGTTTTGGGGGAGTGTCAACATCATGTCAGGTGTCTTGTTTTCACATTTTCGGAGCATGATTTGCATCAGACACGTTCTGTCTACAGGATTGGGCATTTGTCTAATCGGCGTGGAGCTGGCGTTGGGGTTCCCTTTCCTGCTTCTTTCCGGATCTTGCTTGACTTTTTCTCACACATAAGCACATGGGGGTATCGTGCGTACGGTTTTAATTGCTGCATACAAGAGGGGGGATAGTGTGGGACAGGCGCATAGCATGGACTCGGGTAGCATATGATGAAGAAGGGGGGATGGGTAGATAGATTTCTGATAGATGAACGTGAAGAGCGATGAGTTTCTACATTATATGAATATGGGGGTCCCTTGCCAGTGAGTGTCCGAGTCTTGTGCGACGGATCCGGGTGTGCTGCTACACTAGAGGTGAGTGAACGTGGCAGGGTGATGGGCTCGTCTACGGTTTATACGCTTGTATAGAGTACCTCCAATGACAATCCGACTTGTGACCTAAAGCACTATTTGTGGAGCTTTTCAAAACATACTTGTTCGAAACTGCCAGAGAATGGTGAGGGCGTCACGGCGTACCATACGACTTCAAACTGCGACCATACCTCCTTTTTCACCAACTTCTCTACGGTTCACTTGTTTCGGACCCTTCACATTACCAATTGTCCAGTCCACACTCGGTGATTGCTAAACTTGGGGAAGAATCTTCTGTGTGATATGCAATGGGAGCCTCAGCTACATACATGCATGGATGCCACTTCATTCCCCCTATCGGCATTCCCCCTTTCCGATTTCCTTTTCCCAAACCTTGACCTAACCAGTCCTGCCTACCCAGTTGATGACCCGCTCGCTGTAAAAATGAGAACACAAGACCAAATAATGAGATCGAAAAAGAAAACCGAAAACCGAAAATGCAATGCAATGCAACTCCCATCCTAAAGTCCTGCCTCCCTCTCCAAGATGCTTTCTTTCGCTCATAAAAGTATCCAGGATACGCTGGAAAGAGTCCTCGCTCTTCCACGCGCTGCTGGTTGTTTGACCGACTTTATGGCCAATTTAGCCAACTCCGCTCTTGCACAAGCCGTCGCGAGTTAGCTTGTAGGAATCGTGTTCCCTCTAAATCTATCCCGGGTTGCCGCAACGAGCATCTGAGATCTTTTCTTTGGCTCGCCCGAGTATCCTTAGCGTCTAGTGACTCCAGCTCTAGCCCACTACCCCTTCCCCGTTTGACAACCCATTGCTGCTCTGGGTTTCCTTCCACTGACCTAAGCCCGCCTGCTGCGCAGCACCCGGCCACTGGGAGTGGGCTGGGCATCGGTCGACTGGCTCTCAGAAATGATAGCCTCCTCGTTGCTCTCGCCATAGACCTCGCGCTCAACATTACGAGCAGCCTCCCAGCCAGCCTTCTCGGCAAGCTGAACGTTGTTGCTAAGGCGACGGGCGTCGAGTCCGGTAGTAGGGGTCCGCTTGTTCGACCTGCTGCCCGCATTGCTACGGCGGAGGTAGCTCTCGATGAAGAAGGAGACGAAAAGGTAGGTCAACGGGGCGAGGTAGAAAACGTTAAGCCAGACGGCGAAGGTCTCACCGCTCGAGGTGATGCAGGACATAGTACGGCGCGCGTAGGTGCCCTTGACGTTGCCGAACACGCTACCGGTAGCAGCAATCACGGTGTTGTTGGCCGAAGCAGAAGCGGCCGAGGCCGGCGCATCGGTCTGGGAGCTGGCGATAACAGGGATGCTGTACTTGACGAAAGAGTGAATCATGGCGCACGACGCACCGACCAGGAACTGGGTGATTTGCATGGAGGTCAAGGTGCGCTTGATGAAAACGGGTACGCGGACGTTGAAAGCAGTGACGGTATAATACGTATACTATGACGTTTGGTTAGTCTAACACATTCAAACTCGCCGAACACAGCAGAATTGGCTTACCATCAGGGCGTGGATGAACGAGTTGAAGAAGACGAAGATCCAGATAGGTACCGACATGTAGCGCATACCTGCCCACATGCACATCATGGCGCCGGCGTGGTGGTAGGTTTGCAACGTCGAGCTGTACTTGCCCTTGGCGAGGATGATGAGGGTGTCGACGACCTCGTAGAACTTGCTGAGGTAGAAGAGCCAGCCGTAGAAGGCAAGGCCCTCGTTCCACATACGACCAGCCACGAAACGGCTCGGCATTCCCTCGGCGTCCAGAACGGCCTCGGGCGAGTAGGTCTGCCACACATTCTGGCTATCGTCGAAGAAAGCGGCGTTGCCCAGACCACCCGCACCGTTGACTCGGCACAACGAGTCAACAAGGCCGGAAACTCCCTGAGGACCCAGTGGGCTGACGAGGGAGCGCCTCAGAGTGCCGAGCATACCCCACCATGTCCACGCCGAGTAAACGGCCAGGAAGACATTGTGGGCGATGACAAACCAGCGGAAGGCGAGGGTCTTGCTGATGGCCCAGGGCTTCTTGTTGGTAGACTTGTTGTAGGCGTTCAGGGCTTTGGCGGTCACGGCGTAGACCAGGGCGATGGTGATGGGGACTTTCGCGTCGAGAACGGCGTTATAGAGGTGATCTGGGATATCAACCGGAGGGGCGAATGATGTGCTGCCGGTGGGTGGTGGGGGGATGAAGCCCGAATTCGGGTTTGGGGGGAACTGAAATAGGGACGCCTGCGGCAGCGACAACGTGACTGACTCGAAGCCCATCTTGACGGTTTGGGTGTCGATGGAGGAAGCTGTGAGGTTGTCAAGAAAGAGTCAAGAAACTGGAAAGGTGGTGGTGGCTCGGTCGTTTTGCAAAGAAAAAAATAAAAAATTTCCCAACGCTTTTCCCGCCAAATAAAATATGCATGTCACACACCGGGGTCTGAGTGTGGACTCGCCTCTCGCCTCTCTTGTACTTGCAGGAACAGATCAAATGGATAAGCGGCCGAACAACGCACCTGGCTAGTGGAGAACGATAAACGCGGAGAAATGGAACGTACACTCGACTTGCAAGAAAGGAAAGCAGGCCCGATTGTTGTTCCTCCTCAAGTAGACTTGCCGAGGCAACAACTTCCTCCCCCCACTTCATCACGCCATGCTGGTTTTCGGTAACTGAGTTCGACTACATACGCTCTTCTAAGCACTTCATGGGCACAAGAAGCAATCATTAGAAACGCACTTCAAGAATAGCGGCTCTTCTGCTGCTGCTGCTGCTGTTCCACCAGAGTTCCAACAGAGCGCTCAGGAACAGTACAAGGTACCTACAAGTACATCATCTTGAACACACAGACACAGGAAGCAACACATATCACTCACAGCCGAGACGCAGACCGCCTTCACATGCCACCCCGCGGAGCCCGATAGCGCCAACGAAGCGGGCCGGTTGGCAATGAGGGGTCCCAACGTTCAGGCGCGGAGAACAAAGATCGTGGTGTTTGTGTGCTGGCGGCCCCAGCGAGATTGTAAATGGAGCCATCAAGGGCCGTCCCGAGGTGGATTTTGTTATAAAAAATCGAAATCCTTTGCGCCATCCACCAGATCGCTCCAGATAATCGGAAGTCGTACACCACATTAGCCTTTACGACTATCACATGCTTCGTTTCCAAAGACAGAATATCAGAAAAACACTCGTGATCCATGTCGAACCTCTCCGTCCCGAAAGCTGATCTGCCGGGGCAGGGGTGAAAGCTCGAATGCGCCCTCTTCCTATTGGACAATGGCGATTCAACAAAAACGAAAAACCTCGCCCCACTCCTCCCCAACAGCCTTTCAGCCAAGCGACAGAACTTGCACAACACCACTTCCGCTTCCCCGGAATCTCAAATCTTGGCGTGCGCGTTCTGGAAAATCTCATTTCCAGAGCTTGTGAGACACTCCTGTGTTGATGCTCGGCAAGTCGTCCCGCCTCGGTATCCCAAACCGCGCCGGGCGCCCCACACGAGATATTCTGACACCTTCCCCATGTGTGTACGCAGGACGGGAGTTACGGTATCCGGTCCTCAACAATTTGAGGTTTCAGCTTCGAGCGCGCATGTGATCGGGCTAAGTGGCGGGTTTTGTTACCACTTGTTGTTTCTACCGCCCACTGAGCGGCCGACGTTGCTTGCGACGGCAAACCACCGGTCACCAGCAGCCCAATGTAAAGCAGCGGCTGGGAGTCTGCTTCACCAAACCGTCAGACTGGCTTCGTCTTCGGTCAAGCAGAGGGGCCTCTTAAATCTCAGAACCGGCTCGCTACTATGTATATGGGCCAGCGGATCGTCCAAGATCAACTCCCGAAAACATCTCCGCTTTCCCATCAGATTTGTGTAAGTGATGCTGAAGTGCGTTGATTGGCTCATCCTGCCGCTGGTTATCAGAAAGGGAAAGTGGTGGTCAGTGCTTCAATCTCTCGCCTTCTCCCCGCCATGGCAGCAGCCCACGAGCGCACCCACCGCCTGCCCAGATAGCGACGATATTGTTGAACGCCCTTGGCTTATTCTACGACCAACTCGAGATTGGATCAAGGCCGATAAACAAACAAGTTCGTAACCGTGGACTTTTAGAGCGAAGGAGTAAACAGTCTCGGCCCCCGCATGGCGAGATTACGTGTAGGTACATTCTGCCCACCCTCCAGGGAACGTCAAGTCCGCATAGGAGCCAGCTTCAAGTGATTGAGATGATTGAATGAGGGGTCTCTTCTCGGGAACAATTTCGGGCAATAAAGTCAAGCGAGGTGTTGTTTGTTGAGAACAGTCTCATGGCAAAAACTTGGTGTTCTGAAGCTGGTAAATCCTAGCTGAATGGGTGGGTCCCGCACACGCTTCCAGTCCCCGGCCAATTTCTTGACATAGCAAGTGACTTCAACTTTCATATAGGTGCATTTTTACCCCTCTTCTCCAATTAGATGCCCACGTACTATGTTATACCATTTATAACGAGAAGAAGTGGGTGATAGAAGGCACTCGAGGGTGTAGAACAAACTCGATGGAGCGGTGAACAATACAACGTTTTCTACGAAGTCCGGAGGAGGACCAACCCAAACGGAGACCCAGTGCATATCCATTATTAACTTGATGCCGCTTCATATGCAACTCGTCAAGCCACCCACGTTGACGGAAGCCGCATACTACGTTCGTGTGATTTCTTATTTTCTGCCATTTCTCAGCCGCAAATCCCATTTTCTGGGAATTCCTTGCTGACATGTGATATCAGCCCGTAGGTGTGAGAGACACGTTGATTTAATAGTGCCTGTTCCCTGAGTATTTCAACACAAGTTCCTACAAGTTAATCGATATCTTCACTGCCATTCAACACCAATTCACATATATTTTTTCACTCTTCTTGGCGTTTTGCAAGACCCAATAGTTCCCTCCGTGAACCGGACCCAGACCAAGACGGGACTCGGCGGACTCCGAGATGCCTATGATTCAGCCGTTCCCGTCAGGTAGGAGGCGGAGAGTGACGGACTCACGAAAAGACTCATTGTCTCGAAGGGAATCAAGAAATTTTCTCATGACTGTGATTTCCGACCGGTCGAGATCTTGTTTGGGCAAAAGGTGTGCTTGGTAGTTGTCTCGCAAACGTAAATAACCCCCACGTGTCGGTGGCATGCAATCGGAAAAGTGGAGTCTCTCGGCAGAGCAGCCGATTCTTGTGTAAAAACTGCGCAATTTGCTCGGTGGAGGAACCTAAGTAACGGCGGTCCGAAAAGAAACTAAAGATTGCAAACAGTTGGGAGACCGGCCTTTACATGGGATGCGGCGACCTAGTAAACCGAAAAGACATTGTGGATTTTGAAGCATCTATGCCCGACTTGTAGTGTATTCCCAGGTGAATTTTACCCGGTCTCGGAGCCGAAAACAAAGAGAGGCATTTCCGGGGGGGTTGCCCCGCGCTTGGCTCTGTCATAGCAAGCGAAAATGCCCCGCGTTTGGAGAATTGGCGCTACAGTCGCAAGCGACACCGCTGTGAGTTCCCGCGGCGTGGTTAATTGTTGGTGACTCAAGACGACCCGGCTGTTTGCCCCACCAAACCCCGCGAATCGCCTTGGAAAGAGAGGCCCGGGATTTGCGTGAAACTTCCGATTTTTAAATTTTTTCCCTCCCCGTCGGCAGACGGATTGTGGAATTGACTGCTTCTTTGACGGTTTTGGTGACTTTTTCGAACATGGCGACTATCATTCTAGGTGCCCAATGGGGTAGGTTACGGCCCTTTTCGTTTTTTTGGCCTTCTGAGGTTGTCTTTACAAGATGCGCCGGCTAACCAAGGGTGTTGTTAACCAGGGGACGAGGGCAAGGGAAAGCTGAGTGACATCCTCTGCCAGAAGGCGCGCGTTTGCGCCCGCGCCGCCGGTGGCCATAACGCCGGCCACTCTGTCGTGTACGTTGGCCATTGTGGAACATCTTGGGAGCCGTATGATACTAATTGACCCAATTTGCAGTGCCAATGGCGTGTCTTACGAGTACGACCCCTCCCTTTTCTTCGGTGCCGCGATCCGAACCGCCCCAACGACGACTTGAGACCTTGCCTTGACACTAACATGCTTAGCTTCCACCTCCTGCCCTCGGGGCTCGTCAACCCACAATGCACGAATCTGATCGGCTCGGGCGTGGTCTTCAACGTGCAGGCCTTCTTCAAGGAGCTCGCGGCGCTCGAGGCGAAAGGGCTGAAGCACGCGCGCGACAACCTGCTGGTCAGCGATCGCGCGCAGGTCAACCTCGAGCTCCACGCGCGCGTCGACGGCCTGGAGGAGAGGGAACTGGCGGGCAACAAGATCGGCACGACCGGCCGCGGCATCGGGCCGTCGTATGCGAACAAGGCCGCGCGCAATGGGATACGGGTGCACGAGATCTTTGACCAGGCGAGTTTCGAGACGAAGCTGCGGCGTCTGGCGGACGGGTACAAGAAGCGGTTTGGGGACCTCCTGGAGTATGACGTGGAGGAGGAGATTGTGCGCTTCCGCGAGTACCGCGAGAAGTTGCCTGAGTTTGTGGTTGACGCCGTCAACTACATGCAGACGGCGCAGGCCAGTGGGGTGGATATTCTGATTGAGGGTGCCAATGCGCTGATGCTGGATATTGACTACGGTGGGTTTTTCTGGGTGCGGTTTGGTCGCAAAAGGGGGGTGCTGATTTGTGACCAGGGACGTACCCGTTCGTCACCAGCAGCAACACCGGGCTGGGTGGTGTTATTACGGGTTTGGCTGTGAACCCAAGGAAGATCAAGTGAGTGACTCAGACAATAATGGGTCGCCGGGGTTCTACTGTTGCTGACAATAACGTTTCTAGGGAGGTCGTTGGGTGAGTTTCCTGACTGCTACCTGCTACAACGGACATATTTACTAACCCCTGATAGCGTTGCCAAGGCGTACACGGTAAGTGCACACCCTTGAACCTCTGGATTGGGACAGTGCTGACAGTCTGTAGACAAGAGTCGGCGAGGGCATCTTCAAGTCTGAAGATGTTGGCGAGGACGGCAAGAAACTGCAAGAAATCGGCCGTGAATGGGGCGTGTCCACTGGCAGGAAACGGAGGTGCGGCTGGCTCGACCTCGTCGTCCTGAAGTACTCGGCCTCGATCAACTACTACACGGCGTGGAACCTGACAAGTAGGTCCTCTTGGAGATGTGATGGGGCTACAAACGATACTGACGACGCTGCGTACAGAACTTGACGTCCTCGACACGTTCCCCACGATCAAAGTTGCGGTGGCCTACAAAGACACGGCCACTGGCAGCGAGCTCGACTACTTCCCGGCTGACTTGAACTTCCTGGAGAAGTGCGAAGTTGTGTATAAGGAGTTCGAGGGCTGGCAATCATCAACGACAGCGGTGAAGAAATTCGTGCGTACATTCGGTCTGGGGGAAACCCGTGAGGCAAAGTTGTGCTAACACTATGCAGGCGGACTTGCCGAAGCAAGCACAAGCTTACGTCAAGTTTGTCGAGGAGTACACCGGCGTTCCGGTGAAGTGGATCGGGACAGGCCGTAAGGATGCAGTCCTCTCTTCTAATTTCTACCTTTACCGTATTAGAGCTAACCTGAAATAGCGGCGCGCGATGATATGATTTACCTGTGAGGGGCGTTCCGTTCCTTGGAGTACGACGAGAGAGCTCGATGTGGGGTATCAGCCCCCATATTTGAACGAAGGATGAGGTTATTTGAATTTCGGACCGTTAAACAGAGGCAAAAAAAGGGTTCCATCACGTCTGGTGAACCAGGCGTTTATCGGATGGGCCTTTGCGGAAACAGTTAACAGATGGGTTGTAGAAGGTTTTGTAGACTCGGGATAGGAGTCTCATACACACCTGGGTAGATAATAGACCTGATTTCTTTGCAAATGTAGTGGTTTGTTCGGGTTGATAACAGGGATCGCTGATACAACCCTAACCCTTGATTTTAGATCCGCCAGGGTGACGGCCCACATGCGCAGCCCACCACCAAAAAATTCGATTTCTCGTCTTGCAACTTCATCCGTCAAAACAACTTTTGACCCCCGGATGACAACGACTCCCCATTGTTGGTTGGGGGGTGGAACACGACACACAATTGCTTTGCGAGGTGTTTACCGTTTCCTACAGGGTATCTTTTGAAGCTGAAGGCCAAATTCAGCGTGAGCGAGCTTCCTGCCTGATTGACGCGTTCACAGAGAACGTCGACATCGAGGCATCAGCTTGAATCATCCTTCGTAAACCCCCCCTTTTCCATTTCAACTTGCGCAAACCGTCTTCTGCCTGATTCGTTCAGCCATCCCGCCCCCGGGGCTGTTCTTGAGCCAGGATGCGCGCCCTCGAGTTCCTTCGTACCTTACGGGCGGAGCGCTCTCCGGCAGTGTATTAGACAAGAGCGAGAACTTGTTCTGCAATGTTTTTTGAGTACGGGACCTTCTTACTTCTTCGATGGAGAGTTTTCGTAATTTATCTGTTGCGACATTTAGAGTTGGTCGGTTGATGATAGTTGGTAATACAATTATTTATTAATTAAATGACTCTGTTTTGTGTCTGTTGGTGTGTGGTGAAATGGCACTCTTCACTCTCTCCTATTAATTACACCTAACATCGAGATATCCCCCACAACCACTCAATTACGATAATAGCCCTCAGGATGATTCTGACCACAACACCCCCAACACACCCAGCAACGGGAATTTCTAAAAATATACCAAACCATCGCAAGCGAAACCGCCGACAACACACTCGCCAGTATGATAGCCCAGGCCTGATTCTGATTCCACTGCTCCCCCGACGACGACGACGACGACGGAACCGGCTCCTTCACCCTGCCTACCCCGACAATTCCATTCGCTCTGTCCACTGCTTCGATTGCCGGGCCGTGGTTGTAGAAGTCTACTAGCACGAAGACTGGCTTGCTATCTCCCATTGTGCTGTTCCCCGCGCCGCTGTTCCCTATAGATGACGAGGAGGAAGAATTCCATTCCTGCCGACAAGTCTTGATATGCCGCCCCAACGCGCCAACATCGCTGTCAGCTTCAGACGGGCTATTGGTCGCGTTGACGCCGCTGGCCGAGGGGATCCAGATGTCGGGGGTTAGTTGGAGGTAGACGAAGTGGTTGAGCAGGGGGAGACGGCCGGCGGAGAGGGCTTGTTGGGCTAGCGTTCCCTCTTTGTTGTCTGTGCCACTGTTGCTGGTACTTGATGTCGACGACGACGACGAGGATGACGAGGTAGAAGAAGAAGAGAAAGTGGTATTCGCCGGCCGGTCGAGGGCACAGTTAAAAGCCGACGGGTCGGTGATATTGTAAGCGGTCTCGAAGACATGGTCGAATTCGTTAAGGAGGTACGGGTAGGTCTGGCTGTCGGCTGTTTCTTGGGCTGAGGAGGACACGGCGGGGAGCGAGGCGATGAAGACGACGAGTCGGGTGTTGGCTGTGATGAGGGTTTGCAGGGTCGGCCAGGCGATGGGTCCTGTTGAGTTTGACCCTGATGAGTTCGACCCCGATGAGTTCGACCCCGAGGAATTCGACGTTGTTGAGTTGGACGTTGACCCCGGCACAAACCCATACCTCCCCAACCCAGCGCGTTCAAAAGCCTCCCCAAACACCCCTCTCCCCCTATCATCCGAATTCACCAACAACAGCGTCACCACCTCATTCCCATTCCCTTCCAACCACACCCGAATCGTACCCAACCAATCCTCCAACCGCCCCGCATCCATCAACCGACAGTCGGTATGACACAGCCGTAGCACCCCGCCATCTCCCCCACCCTCTCCCGAAGCAGAAGAAGATGATGATGATGATGGGTTAGAGAAATGAACCTGCGCCTGCAACAACCTAACCCCGGCGGACAGCGCAACAGTGGCGTTATAGTACTGGTTTCCCGCGACACTGTTACGGGTGCTGGGGTCGCGGACAAAGGGGCTGTCGTGGGCGCCGAGGTGGGTGATGTTGTTGTAGGCGCGGGTGCACAGGTCGGGGGAGTTGTTACAGATTATGGATGGCGTTGGGGAGGGGGTGGAAGGGGATGATGAGGTTGTTAGGGTGGTGGAGGTGGTTGTGATTTCGGCTTGCGGGTTTGGGTCTGGGGCCGCGAGGACGAGGGGGAGGAGGAATGGGAGAAGGAGGAGGGCGTGAACGGTGAGTTTGGCCATGGTTGTGGGTGTGTCTTGTTGTTGGGTTGTCGATATTGAGACGGGTTGATGGGATCGTGAGAGATCAAAGAGCAGGAGGGATGAAGAATCAACGGCCAAATTCGAATCACACCGAGCCAAAGTCTCAACTTGTGAGGATGCAGAAACAGTCTTTCAAGCCTTACATCATACGCGTAACGCACAGAGCATCTGATGGAGATGCATGTTAAATTCGAGCACGAGCCGTGGTGCATGCGCCTTGTGATTGATATCTGAGCGTTATCTCTCAGACGCCTTGTCGAATCGACTGGGTTATTAGGAGTTGAATACGAAGAGAACAGCCGTTTTTTCAACAATTACGCCGTCCTTTTCGGCAAGTGCCCTGAATCCAAAGTCCCCAAAGAGATCAACCCACAACACAGCTCGCTATGACACCCTCCATTACAGCACGTCCGGTTGTTATTATACCATGTATTATTATACCACGCACGTATGCTACGCCTGTATGCCGCTAATCAACCCTAACCCACTCCCCTTCTATCCTATTCACGACTCAACAAACACCTTCTGAAACCAAACCAAACCCAATGCCCTCAGCCCGAAAAAGAAATTAAAAACTTCAGAACAACCCCCTCTCCCCAACCCTCCGTTCCTCCACAGCACAACTAGCACAGTACTCCCCAAACCACGCCCTCAACCCCTCCGTTCCCTTCCCTTCTTCTTCCTCCTGCTGCCGCAACAAAACCCCCCCAACCATCTCACACCGTCTCGTCTCCCCGGCCAACCAAGTCTCCCACTCGCTCTGCACCATCTCCTGCTCGACTCTGTTGACCACGCGCAGAGCGACAAGTAAATCGTGACGGTAGGCGCCCATGCGCTGGCGGACGCGTCGGAGTCGGCGGGCGGCGGCGAGGGTTGTTGAGGATGTTGTCGTTGTTGTTGTGCTTATCGAGGATGAAGTCCAGAAGGATGATGAGGAGGAGGAGGGAAAGGGCCAGGCGGGAGATGGGCCGGAGGGGGCGTCGAGGGAGGTGGTGGTGCTGTTGAGGAGGGATTGGAAGGTTTGGTAGCTGGTTCATTGTCAGTAAGAAGAATCCAAAACATATAGCAGAAATCAACAGGAGAAAAAAAAGGACGAAAAAAAGAAACATACCACTGACTCTCCCCCCCATCCCCTCCACCAGGCGCCTTCCCATCGACCCTCACAGCCCCCTCCAAATCCGCCAGATACACCGCCCGTCCCATCATCCCATTCGGGCCCACCCCTAATCGACTCATATACCTCGCCGATCTCCGTTCAACCCACCACGCGGCCCCCGCCTGCGACACCACCACCACATTATACGCCACACTCGCCACCAGCAACACCAGTATCACGCGATGAGCACGCACCACGCGGAACAGCCGCCGCAGCGCAGCATACGCCCACATCATAACACTCGTAATAGCGCTCTCGAGGAACGACCGCCCCGTCTCCAGCATCATGTCAGTCAGCGTGCGGGGACGGACAGCCGTGACGCCCATGCCCCCCGGGCCTTGCTGTTGTTGCTGTTGCTGGAGGAGCTGCCAGCTTTCGGGCGTGGCGTCGGGGGAGAAGACGACGGTTTGCTGTTGCTGGCCGATGTTGCCGTATACCTGGATGGCGCGCTTGGTGCGGGAGTGCGGGCCGAGCTTGCGGACTTGGTCTGTGGCTAGGTCGGCTAGTTCCTCGGCGTCGTTGGCGGCGTCGTCGAGGGCTTGGCGCTGGACCATGTTTTTGACGAACATGGTTAGGGTTGGCGCTGGGGTGGCCCACTCGGCGCGGGTGTAGATGGCCAGTTTGCACTTGGACTTGGCGAGGTGGGTGACGACGA
Organism: Dichotomopilus funicola; assembly: GCF_033296635.1. Lineage (NCBI taxonomy): Eukaryota > Fungi > Ascomycota > Sordariomycetes > Sordariales > Chaetomiaceae > Dichotomopilus > Dichotomopilus funicola. Next base: position 41,333 of record NW_026944140.1, read on the forward strand.
CTTTGGTAATCAGTTTAAAGGCGTGGGAGTGCGGTAGGTGCCAGGCGGTCTTGGTGTGGGCGACGACGTAGGTGATGTGATCCTGGAATATGTCAATGGTTTGGGTGTCGGCGACATCGCCGGGCTTCTTGCGGCCAAGCATGTCGACGTACTCGACGCGGAAGCGGAACTGCCGGCGCATGCGGCCGTGGTCCTGCAGTTCCCAGCCGCCCTGGGCGATCTCCTGCGCGCCGCGCTCAAAGTACAGCTTCGGGAATAGGAAGCTCTTGTCGCCGAACAGGACGTGAAAACACGACTTGGCGCTGATCTCAAAGTGCCGCTCGGCCACGGGTTTGCCCATGTCGGGGGGCTCGTACACGACGGGGTGAGTCGGTAGCTGGACCTTGTGCACCGACGACTTCTTGTGTCCGAAGCGGCCGTGAGAATCTCTCCCACTCCTCTTCAGTAGGGGCCGACCCAGTGGCATATCAGACGCCACATCCTCCCAGCTTTCCACGCTCGGACTGCGTCTACCATGATGACCCCCATGCCCGTGCCCACGACCATATCCTCCATAGCCACCATAACCATGACTGTCCTCCTCATCCTCACCATCCCCCTCACTCCCTTCCCGCCCCTCCTTCAGCGTCGACAACGCCCCAATAATCTCCTCCAGCTCCATCGGCTCAGCCGCCTGCAAGTCATCCACCAGCAAGTTCAACCGCGCCTGCAGCAGCGCAAAGTCCTCGAGAAACACCTTGACCGTGATACGCGCGTAGCTGATATCCGGCATGCCCTGATTCAGATGCAAAAATATAAAATCACAGTCGCGCCCGGGCGCAGCCGTCAGTTCCGTGATGCTGTCCAGGTTGATCGCATACGCGACCACAAGGCCCATCTGGTCGCCGTAGAAGTACATGCGGTCGGCCGTGACAAAGATGCGTCCGTTGCCTGCCATGCCGCCTTCTTTACTCTTGTTCCCAGCACTTCCACTGCTGTTGCCCTCTGTGCTTTCCGTCGCTGCGGCTGCGCTACTCGACCACGCGGCGTTGAACACCAACACCGGCTTGTCCTCGACAGGCGCCGTCGGGAAGAACAGCCGGAACTGCGCATACTGCGCCCGGAGTTCAGGCGGGTAGTTCGCCGGGAACCTGGCCGTTCCTTTGGTGGCGCTCTCTTCCGCGCCCTCGCCCCTTTTATTATTCGCCCTGATATCCGTCACCGTCGCGTCCACACTGACCGTCTTCCGATGCGAGTTCGCGCCGGTGTTCAAGCTCGCGTTCGAGTTTGCGTTCGAGTTGGCCGCAGCGGCAGCAGCCTTGGCAGCGGCGGCCACAAAAGGATCGCTCATGTCCGGCTTGGGGGTGTTTGGGATCGACGGGCTGGGGCAGTACACCGACGTGTAGGGACTGCTGCCCCAGTAGTTGGCCAGCACCGCTGTGGGCAAGCTGCTCGAGGAACCCGCCGCGTTGGCACTGGCCAGGATCGCCGTCTTGCTGAGGTTGGTTGCGATCGGCGGTTTCGCCAGCGTAATCGGGGCCAGGCTCTTCGCCGCTTTGTGATCGGCTGGCGGACGCATGGACGAAGGGTATCCGAGATGCGGAGACGTCGCCGATGCGCCCGTGGCCGTCCCGGCTATGCTGGTGTTACTGCTCAACCCCCCGCCCGCAGCTCCTGTGCCCGATACACCACCCACACTAGAAGACGGCGCATCAGTCGAGCTGGCAAACGCCGACTTGCGGTGCAGGTTCTGCATGATACGCGCCGCGTGCTCCCGGCCGGTCTCACCCTCCTCCCGCGCCAGGTGAGTCGTAATCGCCCGCCGCGGGGGAGCATGCGCATCGAAGCTGGCCCGCGTCAGGCCTGGGTCCTGGCCAGGCACAGGCAGCGTGGCCGACGACGACGACCCCCTGTCCGCCGATGACATGCCGCTGCCTTCGTCCATACCACTGCCACCACCTGCACCGCTGTCCATCATCTTGGCCGAGAACTCCGGAATCGACGGCGGCGTGATGGAAAACGCCGGGTCGGCACTACCCAGCGCGGAGCCCGGGTCCCGGCCCATGCTTGCCTCGATCGCCTTCTTCTTGGCCACCTCGAAGACTTCGAGCCACTCGATCAACTGCGCCTGCGTCTCGGCCTGTAACAGGATGGTCTGCGTCTTGGTCTTGATCTCGAAGCAGAACCGGCGCTCTTCCTGCACCGCGGGCCGCGCGCTGCATAGCAACACGCCGATCTCGTCGCCCTGCAGCACCCCCTGCGGGCTCTGCACCAGCCAGCCAAAGATACCGTCGCGGCAGTAATACCACCGCCGGATCCACGTCGTCCGCACAGGTTTACCCGTCAGCACCCGCAAGAACAACCACCCTTGCTTCTCCGAGATCACCGCCGTCTGGTCGTCGCGCTGCATGCTCATCGGGCCCTTGGACGATCCCAGGAACGGCACCGTCGACACGCTGTAGTCCTCTAGCTCCCGCGACGGCTTGTGCATGGCCAGTGTGGTCTCACCAATCCCACGCCGCGCCATCTGCAGCTCGCGCTTGAACACCCCCTCAGTCATCTCCATCTCCCGCACCCACCCGCGGATGCGCTCCAGTTCCTCTTGTCCAGGTGTCGTTCTCCGGTCCGTACCCCTACCCTTACTTGTCCCCGTCCCCGTCCCTGAGCCCGAGCCTAACCCCTGAGACGACTCACCCGTCCTTCTCATCTCCCTCGCCATATCCGCACACACCCTCACCAACAACCTATCCAGCCCCGCCCTTACCTGCGGCGCCATCTGGCAATAATCCAAACTCGCCTTCAAATACGCCCTTCTCGTCTCAAACACCGCAAACGCGTCCTCCCTCAACGCGCTCGGCTCCTTGGTCTTGCTCTGCCCCACATACCGCGCCAAGGTCCCATCAAACGTCTTCTGCGCCGCATCCAACACCCTTCTCGTCTCCCGAAACCCCCTCAGCTCATTCTGCACAAACCCCCTCACCGGCTCAACACTAACCGGTTCCAGCCTCCGCACCACCGCCAAAATCCCCCCCCACCACTCCCGCGCTCCCTCCCCCGCCCGCCGCAGCGCAGGCAACGTGTAGTCCGCATCGAGAACGGGGGAATCAGCGGGCGAGGCGATAGCCGGCGGGGAGATCTTGGACAGGTAGGCGCCGACGGAGTCTTCGAGCGCGAGCATGTCGTGGACGAGTTTGGTGGTGCTGCGCTGGTAGCTGTCGAGCCAGCGCTCGATGGCGTCGAGCTGGTCGGAGAAGTGGACGGCTGTGGCGCGGAAGGTGGGGGAGTCAAGGGCGGCTTCGGTGAGGGTTACGGGGATTGCGGGGCCGGGGACGATGGCTTGGGAGAAGGAGGGCTGGCGTTGGGTTGGTGGTGGCGGTGGTTGGGGGTGGTGTTGTGAGGATGGGGGTTGGAGGAAGGAGGATGATGGTTGTTGGTGTTGTTGTTGTTGCGATGGTGGGTGGGAGGTTGATGATGATGAGGACGACATTGTCGCGGGCATTGTTGCTGACGGTCGTAGACCGCCTACGGCCGTCGGCGGCGGGACGGCCGGTTCGCTCATCTCGACGGTGGACTACCTAATTGAGAGCCGGAAGGTAGCGTTGCTTCGTCGACTCGTTTCAAGCTCTTGTCGAGAATCGAGGATCGAGAAATCGAGAAGCCGAGCCCAGGAGACCAATGAAATTGACCAGAGCTATCCAAATTTAACCCTCATTGAAAGAAAAAGAAAAAGAATAATGGAAAATTGAGGAAGTCGCTGCAGAGAGTCGGTATCTCGGATGAAACAGGAACTCCGAGCTCGGGCGCAATCGTGTAGGACGAGACGGTTGGATGGGTCTGTTGCTCTGTTCGTTGTTCCGTTGGAGCTTCCATTCACGGGGCAGATGACGTTGTTTCGGTTGGGAACCCCCCGGAGGCTGAGTGCACAGTTAATGTGACAGTGCGAGATACCTGTTTGTTAGTGGACGCCAAACTGCAGTCTTGCGGCGCAACTTTGGCAAAAACAGAGAACAAAGTTGGTATGATTTTCAATAGATGGATCGGACGGATCAGATGGGCCGGGCGGCGGCTTTATAGTTTTCGGTCGGCAAGAAACCTACCCTTCTCCTGCAGACATAGCTCGTTACTAGCACATTTTTTAAGGTAAGGTTCTGGGGCAAGGTTCTCCTGCTACATACAGTGTGTACAATGGGATATTGGCTCAATTCGCACCCCCTTCCTTATCTTATCGTCCCCAAATCACCCGCCTTCGACAACTCGGCCAAATGTCATCGAGTGTTTCGATTCAAATTCCCTGTGTGTCAACAACACCATACAAGAACATCGTCACCAAGTTATTCAGCACCCACTTCACATTAACGCCCTACAACAATTGGTTTACAACCCCCTACCCTCAATCATCCCTTCCTTGCAAATCCTCGGTGGTTTCACCCTCCCTCTCACTCAAACACCCCCTTGCCCTCGTCCATATCCGCCGGCAGCGCATACGTCTTAACCATAGCCCTGTCGCGCCCCAACAGACACGCCCTCGCCGGCATGTCACCTCTCAACTTGCTTGCTTTTTGAACCTCTAGCTGGATTGGCGTAAACCCGGATATGCTTGAAAAGGCAAAGCACGACGTCACCCCCTCACTTCCTGTGCCATCAAGCTCTAGCACGGTGGGTGCCTGTCCTTCTGCGTATTCCCGATAGGGCATGTGTGATGATTGGTATGCCACCCTCAACAGGACCGATTTGGGTTCTTCTGGGTTCTTGTTAGTCTGTTGCTCTGTTTTCTTTTCTATCCTCAAAGCCGAGACTTACCTTTCTGGGCACATAATATCAACAAGGACTTGTCGTCAAGGTATTTCAAGTCGACAATGGCCACGCCATCGGGCAGTCCGAGGCCGCAAGCCGTGGCCGAAATAGGCCCACCCTCCGAGTTGCCTAACGGTGTTTCAGAGCGAATGATGTACACTGGTGCCGCACTGACGTTAGCCTCAAGTTCTAATTTAACAGCGGGGAGGAGACCGACCTTTTGACTTGTCGTCTTCCGGGACTATAGCCGTAAAGACCGGTGCGGACGTGCCCTAACCAGCCATTAGGAGATAATAATGCCCGAGAGAGCGCAAGACTTACCTTCTTCCTCGACCGGCCCATCCACAAGTCATGCTTCCATATCTTTTTCCCGATGGAGAGACCGACAGCCTGGCCAAACTTGACACCGTGCCGCTGTGCTTCCGCAATCCCGTCAAACACCGCGCTGGCCTTGGACGTCAGATAGTTTAGTAAGAAGCTTATCCTAGGCAAGACCTTCATGGAGCGTCGCCCGGCTTCCTGTTCCTGCAACTGCTTGTCGAGAAGATCCAGTAGAGAAAGACCGGGAGCCAACAATTCCCGATCGTTGAGGTAATCCTCCTTGGTGGCCTCGTCAAAATAGAGCGACAATGGGCTGTTGGCTAGGTAATGCTGGATGTACACCAGAACTTTCGGGTGGTCCATGGTCGCCTCCTTCTCCGTCAGCTCCTCACTCACTGACGACGACGATTGTTTGTCAATCTCCATATGAAGCCAGGTAGAAAATGCGTTAAAGTGTTCCAGCTCATCCATGACACTGGTCAGCACCCTGTTAGCTACCACCATAAGACTCGTTACAATGTCCACGAGCTTGTTGATTTGCGCTTCGTCGAATCCCAGCCCAGCCTCGGGGTCGTGGAAGCGTGCGAGACCGAGCAAACGGCTAAGGATTGTGCCGCATCTCTCCAAGGCTGGGATGAAGTTTTCGTGAACGAGACTGCGAAGGCCGGTTAGGCCGGATACCACGGCCTTTTCCCAACGCCTATGGCCCTAAACAACTGTGAGCTATGACTATGTTTTCCGAAAAGGATCCATCAATACTTACTCGATCGCCAAGCGTGTCAACCAGCCACTCCTTCACAGGCTCAAAAACATGTCCAGTCACAACAGTATGATACAGTGCCTCCACAACCGTCATGTCTCCGTTGGCCAGCTTCTTAAGATCATCCTGGACCCCGGCCATGAACCGTTTTGGCAGCTCCCTAGTAGATTGCCACTCATTGACCATGTGTGACTGCGTTGCTTTAAGGTATCGCAGCAGATTTTGCAAGTTTGTTGTTTTTGACGCCAGGAGCGACAAATTGACGGGTGAGTGGTCGAGAAAACCGAGGTACATCGGCACAAGAGAGAGGGTTGTACCATCACTCTCCCGGGGCTGGACCAGCAACATGTGTGTTGATGACTCGGCGCGAGAGCTGTGCCCACATAGCCGGACTGATGATGCCTCTGCCCGTGACGAAGGGTTCACCGTACCAATGGCGAAAGAACCATTGGTACTGAGGTGTATGCCCCCTTCCGAGGTTCCCACGACCATAACGTGCACATCGCCCGCCTCCGCTATATCACATGGACGGAACACCGTTTCCAGTGACGCCGTTGATGAGAACAAAAACATGTCATCCCTAAGCACTCAGTCAGCGTTCCAGCCGCTCTCCCAGTATCCTCAACCAAACCATTGGAAGCTACTTACCCTGTCCCGCCAGCGGGAAGCGGACTTAACCTAGGCAAGGCAGTCTCCAGTTCCAGAAACACTAGCTCCCGCGGCAAATCGGCCGCCACGTCTCTCGTGTTATCACCATCCAGGTGTATTCTCCTATCCGGACCGTCCCCGTTCCGCCCACCGCTCCTAATCTTACTTTCCCCCGTGCTATTTCTCACCCAAGCCATAAACTCAATCTTGCTGTTTGAGTCTCCACCCTCCTCTAGGACGCGCACATGCTGCACCGCCTTGGTACTCTCCAAACCAGTCAGCCTCACCACGCCGTCACTCCACCCCGTTGCGAGGAACTGCCCTATTCACAACATCAGCACAAACGCCCTCAACCCAACACCCGGCCTCCAAGCCCAATGTGAGAGCTATCGTGATAGGAAAAAAAAGAAGAAGAAGAAAGGAAAAAGAAAACGCACCATCATCCCTCCAAACAACCCCCTCCACCCTCTTCCCCCTTTCCACCCCCCTCGCAACCAACCCCTCCTCTCCCCCGCGCCACACATACACCGCTGAGGATCCCGCTTGCCCTGCCGCCCCAGCGTCACCACCGCCAGCTCCTACTGTCACGGTGAGGTCGATGGCTGGGTTGCATGCTAGATGGCCGCCTGTGGCTGGGACGAGGGGGTTTGGTGAGGACGCGGTG
>NW_026944141.1:0-46733 GCF_033296635.1 Dichotomopilus funicola
CGGCGGCGGCGAGGAAGGTCTCCTCCCTGGCCCTCGCGTAGCCGTTGTCGGAGCCGAGGTGGAAGCCTTCCACGAAGGCCTCGGCGAGCTTCTCGTCGTCTCGGCCCAGGATCATCTGGGGCATGCCCTCGATGGGCACGTCGTTCGCAGTCGTTGCTAGTGGAATGGTTAGTGTGTGAATAGGGGGGCGAAGGGGTGTTTATATAGGCAGACTTGCAGCCCATTTGGTGGGCGAGTGGTAGGTTCTTGGCTGGTTGGAGAAGAAGGAAATTAGCGATCGTGTGAGGTGTGTTAAAAAACCGTTTCGTTCCCTTCTTGCTAGGGAATGCCAACCCCCCCATTGCTAACTACCTACCTATGGTTCGAAGGAATGGAATAAATGGTCTGAAGAGAACGATGAATTGCAGTAGTGGCGCCTTCCCGTTGTAGACGACACCACTGTCCCCAAAACTCCGGCATCTTGCTGCCTAGTTCTCGGTGCCTTGTTCTCACCACCCATCCCGGGCCGGGCTAGTGAATCTCTTTCTCGCCCTCTAGCTTTGGTTAGCCTTGGTTGGCCTTGTGGCTTTTGGTGTTCCCTCGGTCTGGAGAACAATGTTTTAGGGGTCTTGAACAGGCTTATTGCTCGGTTGTGTCGGAGTATGTGGGTATGTGTGCGTGTGCGTTTGGCCCTGTGTCGATGGGCATGTCGATAGGTATGTCGATGAGTGCGTGAAGGGGCGTGTGACTCCCTCAGACCGGACCCCGGTCCTCTTTGAAGAAGAAACCAAGCCTATTCAAACTGCAGTTGCCGCCGACCGCCGAGACATCGTGACAAAGAGAACAATATCAGCCAAAATGCCTGAGGCCGTCGAAGGCCGGGTGTCGAAGAACCAGCCGGACCCGCGTTAGATCGCGGCTTGTGCCCTGCGCCCTATGCCCTAGGGCGCCCTCCTTCTTCTTACCCACGCCTTTTACTATTTAAAGGGCCTGGAATTTCCTTTCCTTCCTTTCATTTTCTCCCTCTCCCGCAAGTTGCAGAGTTTTCCATAGTTCAACCCAGTTCACTGCAACCCTCGACGTTGAGGTTCGTCAGCCTATTATTATTGACTGACCGCAGCATTTTTTACCTCGAGCGTTTCCTTGTCTCGAGTTTCTATTTATTTTCTGCTTCTCCAACGTTTTGACCGCCAAGAAAACCATGACTCTTCGTGGTCAAGGCTTTCTCGGACGGGCCGGACGTGGCAGTCATGGTGGTGGTAGCCGCGGTGGTGACACTGGTGACCGTGGTGGTAGCCGTGGCGGCAGCCGTGGAGGTTTTAGCCGTGGAGGCGGCTCTCGCGGCGGCCGAGGCGACAGTCGTAGTAGTTCGCGTGGTGGCTCTCGAGCCGTAGCCTCTTCGAACAGAAGCGACCGCAAGCTCAGCGACTCTAGCGCGAAGAAAGGCAATGACGAGAAAGGACTTGATGGTCCCAAGGTTTCCAGGCTCCGTCTTGGCAAGAATTGGTATGTCTTCTGAGCCGCATTGCTTTTGGATTCTAAAGGACGAAATAACCCCCTTGAGGACGTTCATTTACGCTGAGCTTTCTCATTTGGAAATTCGGAATACAAGTTTGATTTGATGTGGTCACTCGAAGCAACATGGTTACTAACACCAACGACTCTGTAGTCACTTCGCGGAGAACATCGCGACCTACTTCAACCGCGAAGAGGTCAACCCCAGGAACATTGGCATCCTCAACGCCACGGTCGACAACCCCACCGTTGTCTCCTACATCCTGGTCTCACTGGCTAAACAGCCCGACTTCCTGAAGAACAACATCATTTACGCCAAGGCGCGACTGAACCTCCTTCCCGGCTACGCCGAGAAGAAGGGCCTGCTTCTCGAAGCCAGCCAAGGGACCAGCCACGACGAGATGACGGAGCGCAGGGCCGTCAGACTGAGCGCTCCCCGCCGTCTCCCGCGCTACCAAATCGAAGACGGCCCCGACATGGAAGTTTTCGACGACGGCGGCCAGATAATCTCGATGCTGGTCCCTTCCGAGACGCCCGAGGTGACTGCCGTGAACACGCCGACCATGAAGTACATCCCGCCCGTACACGACGGCATCGCCGTATTCGCTGGCAAGCCCAAGGCAGCCGGCTTCCGTTTCGCCGGCTGGTTCACGGCCATGGAGGTAGAACTGTTCGCTCCCAACTCGACCGCTCTCCTCAACAAGATTGAGGCGGCCAAGCTTTCCGGCGATCCCGGCCGCGAGTGGTACGTTGCTATCCCACTTACTACTGATCTCTCTCTACCAACGCTACTGCCTGCCGATGTTTTGTGCACCAAGCCTATTATATCGCTAACATACCCACCCCGCCGCAGGGCCCGCGTGGCGCTGATGCGCCTCGACAAGGACGACCCGGAATGGCGGCCATACCCCGACATTCGCCGCGGCAAGGCTGGCCCGCTGCCTTACACGCCTCCGTCACCTCGGATCGTAAGCCGCACCTTTGGCTCAGATGACGAGGGCTTCCTGACGCAGATTCCATACTCAGAGGACGAGAATGGTATCATCCGCCTCAAGGGGGAGGAGAAGATGAAGGAGACCATGGAGAACAAGCATGATTGCGGCGCGGAGGGTGATATTGCCATGGGTGAATGCCGGGTCGTGAGCGCCATGAAGGTTATGCAGGGTATGGACCCTATGGAGGCTTTGAAGGCCCTTGCCAGGGAGTTTTCCGTGCCTGAGGGGTACATGTTGACGTCGGCTTGAAAGGAGCGCTTGACAAAGGGGAGTGAAGAGGGAAGGGGATGGAATTGATATCTTGCATCTGCTTCTTTAGCATAGCCTAGCCCTGCTTCAGTAGCTCCTTAACATGATTCAAGATTCATTGCGCGCTGCTTCAATCGCTCATTAACGCGATCCAAGTCTCTTTGTCGTTCACAGGTCCAATTCTATGGGTTCAGGCTTCTTCTTTGGGGGGGTGGTCAAACATGCCGCTTTCCTGTCCCTGATTCTACACATTTGAAACCCCGTGGCTATTGATTCAAAAACCTCCCGTCTGGCCTAGCAGGAAGTCAACGCCGCGGGAATAGCACGGCCCGCAGCGGTGAATTCAATCCGAGAGGGAGTCAACAGACTTAGAAATACCATTTTCCTATTTGGTCTTTTTCTGGTGTGTTGACTGGGTTCTTCCATCGAAGCCCCAGATTTTAAGTTTTTAACCTTCCCTTTGCGGCCGGTCCCGCGATGGATTCGTCATTCGGAGGTAAGTTGCGTGAACAAGGTTAATTAGCCCGTGTTTTTTTCTCCGGATCGATGTCCGGGATCATTTGGCGGTGTCGGTTTGGTATTTTGGGAAGACGAGAAATGTCGGGTTTAACGTCACATTCCGATTAGGACCTCGACAGGTGCGATACGACCGAGGCGGCTTTTTTCGACTGCCTTGTGCATTCGCCCGGGGTCATTAATTGGGCTACCTTTGTTTTTGTTGACCATTGGTATTTTTAGAGTGCATGTTACTTTTTTAATTTCCCTTTCGTCGGAGCTATTTTAACAAGCTGAACCTAAACGGGCAGCTTTGAAGAAAATTCACCTCCCAAAAAGGGTAGGCCCGGCCATACAACCAAGACATCATCAATAATAAATATTGTCTTTGTCTCATCCAATACAGGACGGAGTACTTCCCATAAGATGACATGACACGACCCATGGAATCGGTCAGCCATGCATGTTGTCGAAGACTGGCTCCGGTGACCAGGTTGAATCTGAACGGGCCGGTGACAGTCGAGTCGGGCACCGAAGTATACGAACCCGCCAATCAAAGAGTTGGGTCGGCAGCCGCTTAGAGTTGCATAGTGGTCGAGGGAAACGGGCCAGAATTTATAATTTGCCGGTCAGCGGTGGGTTGGGGGAGCATTTTGTTGTGGTATTACGGTCGTACCAAAGACTGGGGTTCGGCCTGCGTCGACTATGGGCTGAGGGTGCAATCACTTGACACTCTGGGGGAAACTATGGTTTCCGCCCTTTCGTGGTTTGCTGACTGTTTACATAAGGTACATAGTAGTATTTTCCCTCACCTTGGCAGTGAACCCGTATTCTGGACGAAGGATTGTTTCTTGGTTGGGCGTAATTAGCTCTAAGAAGTTACTTGGGGGGGCATTTGAGTCGAGAGCGGAATGTCAGAGCTAGCTAGGTACCTATTGTTCTGATGACATCCTCTTCCAGCTGGTGCTTGATTTTATTTTATTTTATTTTTCTCTCAGCCGGATACGTACTGTGTACGTACTAGCATTTTCCCCGGTGTGGTAACACAAAAATCATCAACCGTCGCTCGTTCGGATAGGCCTAGGAGAGAGACCAGAGATTTTCCGAACCTAATTAGCCCAGTTACCAAGTACACCTCGTAACTGGATAGCCACGACCCTTGGTTGCATGTTTCCCGAAACCACACCCGGAGTTAACACCAACAACCCGGCTATCCGGCCAGCAGCAAGCCAAGATTGTAAACTGATTTCGGGCTTTCCAATCCACGGAGAGTCGTACTCCGCGTCTCCACCCGGTAAACTTACCGTTTCCCCCCCCAACGGCTTGTCGATGCGGGGGAGGGGTAATTAACAAGTGTCTGGCGGAAAGAACGACGAAGAATCTCGGCACGAACGGCCACGGCCACGGCCGCCAAGCTGATTAGATCTTGGATGCCTAGTGTCTCGTGCGTCGTATGGCCACAAAAGAGGCAAAATCCCATGCAGGGCAGAACAGGGCTGGGCGGCCGCTGCTGGCGTTTGCAGGGCTGCTCCGGCTGGAAGTGTTGGGGTAGGTAGTATCGAACTATCGGCTAACAAATCTCCGTTGGGTGGTTGTCTTGTTTTCCCTCTCATTTTGGTCGATTTTGGTGGGACAGACCCGCGCGATGGTCCGTTTACTCATCGGAGGGTAAGCAATGGGTGTGTTGGGGATACGACATGGCGAGACTAAGCAACGCGCGCGGTCGGCCTGGTTTTCTGTGGTGTTGTGATTGTGATTGTGAGGGGATATCCGAAGAGGGGCTGTTAACTTGTTTCTTGGCGGGATACGGAAAGGAGTTTGGGGGTTGGGGAACAAGGCATAGGCTGGTGCGAGTATAAGATGACGAGGGATCATCGTCCAAGGATGATCGATGTGCCTGAAGATCACCTACCTCGTCTAGAATAGCGGTACTGGTCTGGTCTTCTTAGTCCGTTTTGTTTAGTCCGTGTCAAACCATACACAATACTAAGCAGCACACCATCACCATGGCCCGGTCACGACAGGGTCTGCGGTTCCTTGGAGCCTGCCTCCTCCAGCTGGCAGCCCTCACTTCAGCCAGCCCGATCCAAGCCAACGCCAACGCTAACGCAGGCAACGCCGCCCTCGCCGTTGACAAGCGCGACGAAATCATCGTCTCAACCACCACCGTCTGGATCCCCCCGGCCACAGTAACCGTCAACCCCAACGACCCTACCATCACCCGCGAAGCCGGCTGGACCTCCACCGCGGCCCCGCCCGCCTTCACCAGCACGGTGACCTCCTCTTGCATCACCTACAACTACAGCTACCCCCCAGACAAGTGGACCACCACCACCACCACCATCACCGCCACCGCCCAAAGCACCGTCACCGTCACCAACCTCACCCGCGCCCCGCAAACCCAGTACTTCTTCCACACCCCGACCATCACCGTCACCACCCCGACAGCAACCTACGTCTCCTACCACTGCCTCAACACCCTCGTCGTGCAGTACGCCGACTGGGAGTACCTCACCTGGACCTGGTCCAACTGGGAGCACATCGCGACCACCACAGGTCTCTGCCTGACAACCTCCACGCGCTCCACCACTATCCCGGGCGTTACGGGTCTGCCCACATCGACCAAATCCCTCGAGGACTGGGAGTACTTCAGTGAACCCGGTGTGTCGGTCGAGACGAAGAACACTGTGGCCATCGCTACGGATGTCACTTCCATCATCCCGGGCACGTCGACGTATACCTCCTGCAAGGGCAACCCGTCGCCGGAGACCACAACCACCATCACCGTTACCCAGCGTAAGACAGTCACCGACACCATCACGCGGACCGAGAAGTGCGGTTCGGGAGCCAACGCTCGCGCTGCTGCGCCCACGCCCCGCGCTATTGCACCAGCTGTTGGCGTGGAGCAACGGCAGAGCGGGGACCACGGCGAGGGCGAAGGGTCGCAGGTGTACCCGCCGGTGAGCTCGTACACGACGGTGTACACCACGGTGACGGTGATTGATAATGTGGTGTCGACGTTGACGGGCACGGCGGTGGTGGATATTGATACGCAGCTGTTCCCTGTGACGCGGATTGCGTATGTGACGAAGCCGGCTACGGGGACGGTTACGGTTACGGCGACTACCACGGTGTGTGCTAAGGCGTAGATACAGATGTACCTAGAGAGAAGTAGGAAAAGAGGAGGGAATGAGGGTGAGTGAGGGTTAGGGTATATAGGGGTAACTTACTTAGGTAGTACGCCGGTTACATACATGTATAGTACATATCCCTTGCACCTTTCACTGCTCGCTTATCTTTACATCAGATATTTGAATCTTGGTTGATGTATTGTAAAAGCGCACGGACACTATCATTTGATATAAACAAATCCTTTTTAAACTCCATCGTCCCTTAACCCTCATGTAAACCAATCACCTTATTTGTTTGCCGACAACTCGTCTTTTCCATGACATCCAATTCCCTTCCAACACCTTATATCCACCCCCTTGGCTACTCCCCCTAATTCCCCCCCTTCAACAACCCCCCCACACTAACCTTCCACCACACCCCCAACTCCCTCCCAACCGTCCGATCCCGATGCCGATACACCTTCTCGGGCCCCGCGCCCGCCGGCCTCTTCCGCTGCGGCACAAACTCCAGTTCCTCCCCTCTCTCAAATCGCTTCGCATGCTCCACCACCCTCTCCACCGACAACTGCAAACACTTGGTATACAGCGTATCTTCATTGTCCGTGGTCGGGTCAATGGTCGGGTACACGCGGTCCAGCACGTCGCCGCCGTCGAGGGTGGAGGTGAGTTGGTGCAGGGTGGAGGCCACGCAGTCGACGCGGCCGTCGGCGAGTGCGAAGAAGATGCAGTGATTGCCTTTGTATTCTGGCAGGTGGCCCGTGTGGAGGTTGATCATGAGGCCCGCGCGGTCGGAGAGTTTCTTGCCGATGTATTTGGTGCCGGATACGATGGTGAGTTCGGGCTGCCATTCCTCGACGGCTTTCCAGACGGGGGAGGAGTTGACGGTATCGACGATGAGGTCCGGGGTGGGGGGTGTGTAGTCGGTGGGGATGAGGGAGGCGAAGTGGGCTGCGCGACGGGCGGAGTGGCCGAGGAGTTTGCGGCGGAGACCGTGGTAGCGTTGCCAGGCGCCGTCGATGTGACGCTTTTGTTTGGCGAGATGCCGGAGTTGGCCGGCGTCGGGCTCCACGATGCAGTGGTACCCGCCCGGGAAGGCTTCGGAGAGACGATAGCGGAGGTAGGTGTGGTTGGGGCTGTCGGAGCAGACGAGGAGGACCTTGAGGGGTTCCGGGGTTGGGGGTTGTTGTTGTGGCTGCGGGACCAGTTCGGACTTGAGGTCGTCGGTGCTGAGCGACGGCGATGCGAGCGGGCTAGGCGTCCGCGATTTGTATACCGCAGAGCGCGGGAGCTTGCCGCGTGCCGGGTGGAAAAGGACCTGGATGGGATCGGCTTCTCCACGGAACGATCTGAGCACAGCTTGGGCGATCGCCGGCGCCTGGGCGAAACCACCTGTGTTGTTCCCGCCGGTGATGATGAGCTGTCCACCCGCCGAGGTGGGGATTGTCTCAAACAGACCCAGCCCGGTCGGTGTAAACGGTCGCACGCACAGCTTGCGGTGTCCGCCGGGGTAGAAGGACGTGGGCCCGCGCGACTTGGCCAACTCGTAGCCCCGGGGGAAGTAAATCCGCGCGACCTCTTCCAGCTCGTCGTACAGGGCTGCCAGCTCGGGCGACTCCGGGTCCGGCCGGCGGTCCAGCCCGACGTATCCGTACCCGCCCCCGAAAATGAGAATGTCCTCGCCCGTCTGCTGGTCCTTGGCCACGGTCACGTTGATGTCCTCAACCTTGTGCCCGCGCCGATGGATCTTCATCGAATGGTTCACCTTGGGCTCCACGTTGGGAATCTGCAGCCAGATGCCCAGCACGCCCTGCACCAGGTTCTCACTCGCCGTGCCGTGGAGCAGTGAGTGGCCGCTCGTGCCGGGGCTAATGACAAAGTGGTCGGCCTGCAGATCCGCCCCACGCTGCGTCTTGAGCGCCGTCACTTCTCCCTGGGCGTTGCGCTGGATGCCCTGGACCTCGCTGTTCCAGATGAACTCGCCGCCCAGTGATGTGATACGTGCAATCAGCTTCTCGACAAACAGGTGGACGTTGACGGTGAAGCCGTCGACGATGAGCCCGCCAGCCAGGTGGTCCGTCTCAACCGCGGAACGGAAGACCGGGTAGCTGGTCAGAAACTCTTCCGTGGACGGGGTCTGAAGAAGCGAGCCAAGGTTGCCGTTGAGCCCGACAGAAGCCTCCAGCGCTACCGACTCAACGTACAACCGCACAATGTCCTTGCGGAACCCAGATTCCTCAAACAATTCCGGAGCAGTCTTGATCAGCTCCTTCCACAGCCTCCCAGCCTCCGTGTTGACGCTGTGGATCTCCTTCTTAAACATGGCCGCCATCCAGCCGGGAACGCGCTCAAACGCACCCACCCAGTCGTGCTCCGCCGGTGTGAAGGCCTTGGGCTCCTTGACACTCCACCCGCCTTCGCGTACCGTCTTGCGGAAGATGGACTGCATGTCCGCATAGAGCTCACTGTCTTGTTCGTTGTAGTTGTCCGCCTCGGTGTACGTGAACATGCGCGCGTTGTGCCCGCCACTGGTCACGCCGAGGGCGGTCCAGTCCTGAGGTTGGGTCGCTCGCGGGTCGGGAGCCTGATCGACAATGCGGACTTGGAAGCCTTTCTCGGCGAGAAGTTTGCCGGTTAGGAGGTTCATGATGCCCGCGCCGACGAGCACCACGGAGGGCTTCTCCTTGTTTTTGATGGTGGGCTTGACCTTGGACCGCTCGGCTGTGGCGTTGGCATGGGCTTGGGCGTAGAGCTTCTCCGCTGCCCGGAGAATGGCTTCGTCCTTTTCCCTCGGTGTGGCAGAGGGCAGCTCAGCGGGGAATGCCGAGATCGCAGCCACCCGGCCCTTGGCGAGCTCTTCGAGACGGGGGATCGCGCTAACATCGCGAACGAGGATGGACTTGGGGACATTGACAGCCTGGCTGAGCCATCGGTCCAGCAAAGACGCTGTGACTTCCTGGCCGTCACATATCCATACGCCCACCGTCTGCGGGCTGGTCAAGGGGATGGATAAATCAAAGGCGACATCGGCAAAATGGATGTAAGAGGGCCTTTTGGTCCCCAACGAGAAGGAGGGAAGACTAGCTGTTGTAAGGAACTTCATGCTGGGCGTGTTGCCGTTGTTGAATATCGGCTTGCGGGAATCGTCGTGTGATGAAAGAGGCAGCTTGAGTTCGACCGGACAAGCAGAGCAAACAGGTCCTCGTCAATCCGCAGTCCGGCAGCGGTATTTGTACCCGTCCTCTCTCGTCCTCGTCGTGGGGGACGCAACCCCCCCGTCTTTCCAACCATCCCCTCTCTTCATTACTCTCAACAATAGAAAATAGGTAATGAATATGACAAGACACCACTCTGTCCACGAGCCGGGGTCTGTTCAGGTGATGAGTACATGACTGAGCTTCCACACCCTCAGCGTATGATTATTCTATCTGAAAGCGTGTGCCTACTATGTCCACCTGCATCTGGACGAGCAGCGGGCGTGGCCCTAAACTTCTCCGCATGCCTTCTTCGACACCAGGCATGTGTGATGGAACGTGCCCCGCGCATCTTAGCACTCGGCAGCTTGAAGCGAGCCAGGTGTCGTGGTGGCCAAGCTTTGCGCGGCCCAAGGGGGTTGGCTCCTTTACCGAAAGGGTCTAAAATCTGCCGCCCAGATCTGCGGGTCTTATTACATGGGGCGACAGGACTGGGTCCAGCAGCCACTAGGCATCGTACGTGTATGGACAGGTAGCATGTATGTACACTGGAATCATCCGTGTTCTGGCCTACGGGGGTCCAGCATGAGAGGAGACATCCTCCACGTTGTGGAGAGTGCAGGGAGGGTGGCTCTGGTGGCTTGAGGAGGGCGGTGGTGACGACAACTGCCCTACTGCAAACAAGCTACAGCCGGGTGGACGCGTTTTCAATTCTCAGCCACTAAGAAGCCGTGTGCCATCCGGTGTGCGACCAGAACTGGGGGAAAGACTAGGAGGCCTAGCGGACTTAATGGGTCGAGAAGCTACAGTCAGCCATCGCCCCACGCTCGGCCGAACCAAGTTACGAACCTCCATTCTCGGCTTTTGGAGGCCCGGACGGAGGATACACGAGAAAACACCATCGGGCCCCGCCCCGCACTGCGGCACTGCAACACTGGCCGCGTCTTGTTGAGGGCCGAGATGGATGGACGGACACCTTGCTCGCTTATATGGGCGCCAAGACCAGATCGCAGTCCCCGAGCACGTTTAAAGCGGCTCTGTTCTTGTGTCTCGCAGTGCCTGCGCTGTGAAACGAGCCACGGGAGCGAACCCCGTCCGTTGGGACTCTATTTCGACAGGTTGTGTGAAACAAGACAGTGTCGAAGCATGCCGTCGAACCCGTTCAGGCTCATGATCGCAGTTCGACCCCAGCTGAAGTCGCGCTAATGCAATTGCTTCCGATCCGGGGCCTGTGGCGTCTTTCGACACCGGCCTTGTTCCCCGGCCCGCAGCGGGCCGTTAAAATATACTTGGCGGCTACCGCGGTCTCTCAGCGGCCCAGCAAAAGTAGGATTGAGCCAAAAGTAGGGTTTCCCCAGGGGTGTTCTTCCAAGGGGATCAGACACGATCAACCGCCAGGGGCGGAGACCTCGGCGAAAACTGGGAAAACGGCCGCGAATCTTGCCAAAATATTCTGGGATGTGGCAGGACGGCTCGGACGCAAACGCAGTCAAGAGGGTCCCTTCAAGGGCGCCGTGATGCCCAATACCTCTTGTGCTGACATTCGCCATGGCTAGTTGTTGATGAGGTGAGGAAGGATGAGATGTTGAGAGAATGTGACATTTCCCACCCAACCATCGGATATCCCGGTGGACATTCACGGCATGGCCACGCCGCTTGACGCGATGTCGTGATTGGCTTCGGATGGCGTAAAGGAGGTGGAAAATGTTCAAGTTGTGCTTTGGTGGGCGTGCTAAGGAGCGTCGAGCATTATTGGGCAGCTCGAGACCGGATGCATAACCCGTGTCGTCGTCGGCGAAAGATCGGGGTGTGAGATTCTGGCCCCAATCCGTGAATCCCCGTGGATGAGAAAAATATTTCTCTGGGATGAAACGCTGGCTAATGTTTGGATCGCACGATGTTTGAAGGACGCGTGGGAGTAAAAATTTTCAGCTCAGGCGTCGCCTAAACAGAGGTTGACGTTATGGAAGGCATGATGCATGCCGAGCTGCATTGTCAGGCGCCGTGCAACGCTAGGGTCTCAGCGGTCAGCCGCTTTACGTAACGGCGTGCTAGGGGCGTCTGCAGCCCTGGAAGGGAAGTCCCGTGGGATTTTAAATGGCCTCCAGCGTGCGACCGGAACCGCCCAATTTCTTCCGTGCCCGGAGAGCCGGATGAGACCGTATGTATGTAGATCCACCACAATGCAATAATGGATGCTCACCGTCGCAGAGAGATGGAGGTTTTCGGCTCTCTGCGCTAGGAAACGGCCCGCACACCGCTGTGGGTTTCGTTCGGGACTTTGAGCACCCCATGTTCCCATGTTACGACGTCGAAAGCCAAGCTTCAGCATTTTGTCCGATTGCGGCAACCGCAGAGTTCCATGTTTGCCATCCATCCTCCCCCAACGGCCCGTGATTCGAATCTTTCCGAAAACCAACCCCAACCGGACCAATCGATGGATTCGGTGCTTCCCTCACAGCCTTCATTCGGTGCTTCCGGGCCTTAGCGATTTCGTTTCGGCATTTCGCCCCCGGTTGGACCCGCAAAATCGTGATGATGACTTGGTGAGGCCGTGACTAATTGCCGTTTGTTTGTGCTAATATTGTTCTTCTACTTCGCAATTGACCGACTTTCTTTTGAACCGCAAACTCTGCTTCACTTTCAGCAAGACGCCAAAAAGTCAACAAGACTTAAACTCGACAGTTGTCGACCAAGACACACATGAGCGACTCCGAGACCAAAGGCCCAATGACGGTCGCAAACGAGGTGACCGACCCATCCGATTGGCGCGGGCCGGACGATCCTAATTGTCCATACAACTGGCCGATGTGGAAACGCCTCTACATGACTAGCATACCCGCCTTGCTCTGTGTCAACGTGTAAGTTCTCAAGTCCCCCTCCCCAAAGCTCCAAAACGTGGTTGTGGTTCGACGCTAACGGGTTCCAGCTCCTTCGCCTCTTCCGTCTACACCTCCGGCGCGGAGGACATCTCACGCGAGTTCGGCGTTTCCCACACCGAATCCCTCCTCGGGCTTTCTCTGTTCCTTTGGGCCCTGGGTCTCGGCGCCATCATTGCGGCCCCCGTCAGCGAGTACTATGGCCGCCGCATCGTGTATTTGTCCACGGTCCCCGTGTTTGGGCTCTTCATCTTAGGGTCTGGCTTTGCCCAGAATTTCCCGACGCTCATTGTTTGCCGCACGCTCGCTGGGTTCTTCGGCAGTGCCGTCGTCTCGGTGGGCGGCGGGACGAATGCGGATCTCTGGCCGCCGACTATGGCGGGACTTATTTACCCCTTTTATTTTGTGTCACCGTTCCTGGGGCCGGCTTTTGGTAAGAACCCCCCCCCCCCCCCCCCCCCCCCTCCCCCCCACCTTCACTCGACCCTCTTGCGTGACCAAACAAACCAACTTTCCTCTCTCTCACAGGTCCCGTCATCGGTGGTTTCCTGAGCCAAGCCAAGGGCTTCCGCTGGCTCGAGTGGGTCATCCTCTTCATGGTTGCCTTCAATTACGTGTACGCCCTGCCGCAGTTCGAGACCTACAAGAAGACCATCCTCCAGAAGCGCGCGCAAGCCGAGAAGAAGGCCGCGCTGGCGAGCAACCCGTCACTAGCGACCGAAACTGCTGCTGCTGCCCCAAAATTCGCACTTCCCTCGAGCGCCATCGTACAACGCATTGTGCTCAAACCCTTCAAGATGCTCTTTGTCGAATCCATCGTGCTCTTCATGACCATCTACATGGCCTTCAACTTCGCCGTCTTCTACTCCTTCTTCGCCGCCTTCCCTTACGTGTTTGGTGACGGCGCTGGCAGCAGTGGCAAGTACAACTTCCCCCCTGGCGAAGAAGGGCTCACATTCATTTCGATTGCCTTGGGCTGTGTGATCGGGTTCTTGGCCGTTGTCTACATCGACCGCCGCACCTACCCGGCACTGGAGGCACGTTTCGGGGTCGGCCTTGTACCGCCCGAGTATCGGTTGTACGGCGCCATGGTCGGCGCGGCTCTCAACCCAGCCAGCTTGTTCTGGTTCGGCTGGACTGCCGAGGCGGGCACGTACTGGGCCAGTCCTGTGGTGGCTGCTGTGCCATTTGCCGTCGGCAACATCATGGTCTACAGCAGCGGCGCGTTGTATATCATGAACGCTTACGGGTCTCTGCATGGAGCCAGTGCGTTGAGTGCCAACAGCTTGCTGCGGTATGCTGGAGGTGGTGCATTCCCACTGTTCACCGTGCAGATGTTCTCCTCCATGGGCATCGGCTGGGCGAGCAGTTTGCTGGGGTTTGTCTCGGTAGTGCTTGTGCCCGTACCATTCGTGCTCTACAAGTACGGAAGCAAGATTCGAGCCCGATCCCAGTACATCGTTCTCAAGGACCCGGTCCTGGACAACGCGGTGTCGTTACGCGAGACGACAAGCGAGGGAGAGGATACAGCGGTGTAAAGCTGCAGCATTGACTTTGTAGTTCATACCATAGACCCATTAGACGTGATAGAATCGTTATCCCAGTCATCCCAGCCTATATTTGGCCTCCCTTGCTAAAATCCACGGCAAATTGGATCCCACCGGCTGTATCTGGCCCTGTTCCCGAAGGATCTCGATCCGGCCCGGCTCGAGGTCCGTGATCGGAACGCGTGCAGGGGCACATCCGGATGCCCCGGTCGAGGGAACGAAACGGTTACGTTCTGGAACGTGGTCGACGTATCACATGACATCCCGTAAGTTGCGATTGTGCAATCGTTTGCTTATTCCCTGCCTCGTTCTCCCACAGCCTCACGAAAAAAAGGCCGTTTTTTTCCTCCCCCAACCGAGATATTTGTCCACATCCGTCGGAGGGTGGTACTCCGCTGACGTGAGATAGGCCCGGTGGTTAAAGAGATACGGGCCGGTATCGACCATCCTCGCCATCGTGCATCACGTGTCTAACGGTCTGGAATATCATCTTGTTGACATTACTCACCTCCCTTGTCGAAGTACACGAAGCGGTGTGGAGCAGAATAATCCGCCGGTCGCACGAATGACTCCTACCGCGGGATTTAAATAGAAAGGAATGTGTGAGGAAAGAGGTATTAAAGGTAAAAGAAAAAGAGAAAAAAAGAGAAACAGGAGGTGAAATGGAAAACGAAAAGAATAACGTTGAACCCCCCCAAAATTCATAATTAATTATACAACCAAATACACCCAAACACAATAATAAATCCCCATCAAACTAGCCTCCAAGATGGGTTCCTTTCCAAATCCTGACCCTCTCCGTCTCGCCATCCTCCTCACCGACACCCCCATCCCGGCCATCAGCTCCCGTCTCGGCACCTTCGACACCATCTTCACCACCCTCCTCCGCACGGCCTGCGAAACCGTAGACCCTTCCCAGCCTCAGCATCAGAATGAGCCACCACAACCCTTAGAATCCCAACTAACCCTCACGGCCCACGACGTCATCCACCCCGAGGCCGTCTACCCGGACCCGGGCACCATCGATGCCGTGCTCATCACGGGGTCGCGGTACACGGCGTATGACGATGACGAGTGGATTGTGCGGTTGACGGAGTATACCCGGGGTCTGTTGGAAGGGGGCCGGGTGAAGGTGATTGGGGTGTGTTTTGGGCATCAGATTGTGGCGAGGGCGTTGGGGGGTGTGGTTGGGCCGTCAGCGGGTGGGTGGGAGGTGGCGGTTACGGAGGTGGAGGTTAGTGAGGAGGGGAGGTGGGTGTTGAGGACCGGGGAGTGTTTGGTGAGTGTTATCTCTCTTTTTTTTTTTTCCCTTTTCTCTTTCTGCCCCTTTTGTCCCTATCTTTTCTACGTCGTTTCCCTGGGTATTTCCTGGTCCCTATGACACGCAACGAATTAACAACAACAGAACATCTACCAATCCCACCGTGACGCTGTCCTCTCGCATCCCTCTGCCTTACCCTTCAACCCATCCGTCCCCATCGTTCGCCTCGGCTCGACTTCCTCCTGTCATTGCCAGGGCATGTATGCCCCAGGTAGCCTGATGACGACACAAGGTCACCCGGAATACACGCCCTTCCTCATGAAAACGCTGTTGCAGACGCGACACAAGCTGGGTGTGTTGCCTGATGCCGCATTTGAAGATGCGATGGGGAGGATAAAGGAGAAACATGATGGGCTTGCTGTTGCGAGGGCGTGGTTGCGGTTCTTGAGGGATTGAGTAAGTAGAGTGAGGTTGGGATTGCTTCAGGAATGCCATGATCAATTAGAGAGATTGGGACAGCTAGAAGGGTGATGGACTAGAAAGGTTGTCAAGTATGGTGCCACGATGGATGACTTACTTGTCGTGGAGGGATTGATGAGGACATGTCATACATTTAGACAGAAGACACAACTGGGATAGAATGGTCAACAATAGACGTTGTGATGTCGACAAGCATGCCGGTGAATAGAGACAATCCAATCAAAGCAGGTCGCACAATAATGCATAACGGTGCATAAGAGAGATAAAGGGCCTTAGTGGTTACAGGAAACATTGTTTGATTTTCGTTGGCTGGCTCTTATCAGTTCCTGTTGCTTAATATTCTGGTCGGACTAACACCAAGATTTGATTCGTTCATCAGTCCGATGTGTTGGCTCACAGGGTCAAGGCCAAGGGGGGGCAAACACCCATTGAACTCGGTGCACACTGAGAAAAAGGATGCAGAGGATAGGTGATATAATAAGCAATGCAAAGACGAACAGTAGTAGCAGAGATAGCCGTTTATCATTGATCAATTAATGAGAAGGCTATGTGAACCTTCCATCTAAGGATTGTAAGAAGCAAAAACCGCCCACCCAATATGCCCGCTGTAAAATATGTACCGTCCCATAGACCCGTACTCCTCACCCGTGTGATTTACCCAAAATAACCCATCATAACCTTTTAGTTACTTCCCCACGCTTAATAGATGGTAAGCTTCACGTCCTGTGTCGACGTGCACACCTTGACCTGGCTACCGGCAGGCGGCACACCAGTGGGCCAGATGATCGACGGGCAGGTGGTCTCAGCCGAGGCAACAACGAGCTTCTTGCCGTTGAAAGCGTCACCAAAGACGTCGCTCAGGTCGTACCAGACCTTGTCGTTGTCGAGGCTGTACGCGAAGATGGTCTGGGGAGCGCCGGTGTAGAGACCGTCGATGGTCTTGGTGATCTTGAAGGCCTTGCCGCCGGTTACGGGGTCCTTGGTGAACTCCTCGCTGTAGTAGCCGCCCTTGTTCAACGTGTAGGGACCGGCGATCTGGGAGCCGACGGACCAGACGTAGACGGTGTCGTCGCCCTTGTTGACGACGCGGGCCTTGCCGACGGCGGAGACGAGGGGGGCGAGAGCCGCAAGGGCGAGGACGGAGAGCTTGGCGAGCATGGTGGTGGTGGTGGTTGTGGTGTTGGTAGTTGTTGGTTGGGTTGTTTGTTTGTGTTGTGATGAGGATGAAAGCGAGTGTAGGCTGTTCAGTTGCTTGCTGGATGAGTGAGTAAGGTAATTGATCTGTCAGTGGGAGACCACGCCTCTTATATAGACATCATCGACGGTCCCAAGGCGTCAACACCTTGCCTAACATGCGGGGAGCGTCGGAACAATACCTGCCCCCACAACACCAGCGCAACAGCACCCCGATCTTGCCATTACCCTTATGCCCAAAATAGGATCATCATGGCAGCCTTGTCAAGATCCTGTTGGTCCACGCGCCGTCCTTACCGGACATGCCCCATGCTCACCAGCCACTTCGCCCGAAAACGATGACAAAATCGACAAATACGAGAGAGCAAGCGGGGGCCCGTTGTCAGTCTCCGTAGGCGTACCCAATAGAGTTCGGATCCGGTCCCGAGAACCGACTCAACCGAGTGCAGTTGGGGATTTGGAGAGCTCGGAGAGTTGGGGATTCGGGGAGCTCAAGTCATGTGCCGTGCCAGACTCGACCATGATCGAGAGCTAACACCCTGTAGGATGCACACGAGTTGGGTAATTGGCGGTGGAACCGTCAGCGCAAACATGCGGAACCGTCCATGCTGTTGAGCCGCTGCGCGTGCCAGAAACCCATCAACTTTGGTTTTGCGTTCCAATATGCGGGGGAAAAGAGAAGGAACCAAGATGGGCTTGTTGACCCCTGTCACATCGCGCCCTGCCACAGTGGCTTGGACCGCCCGTCTCGGTCGTCACGGCCCGCCGATCGTATCTAGATTGGGCTGGCACTCACTAACACGAGAAAAGCCCTGGTGCCGCTTGGGAGATCCCAGTCTGCAAACAAACGCCGCTGCGCTAGGATTTGGGAGCGCGGAAAGTGCGGCACACTTCTCGTGGACAAAAGACGGAACACTTGGCGGGGGTGGCCCAAGATGAGGTGAGCTTGAGAGTTAGGCCGATGGCCCAAAGCTGTGCTGTGGTGTTGAACAACCCGATTATCTAGGAGGTCTGGATGGAAACACTTGCTAAAAATGGCTGAGACCTCGGGGAAAACACACGTGGAACCACTGCAGCTGTGAACCCTTGCAGCTTTCAACCCAACTCTTGACTCTTGTTCGTTTAGTTAGCTAACGTTCGTCGTTCTCGCGCCTAGGTTAACAGCATGAAATGCTTCCTCCACTTCGGCACCTTCAAGACGTCAAACCCAGCCAGCAGAAAGCGGCGCTTCATTTTGCCGTCTGACCCGCCACTTCATCGATTCTTTGAGCTGAAAGATCTCGTTCTGCTGACGACGCGGTGAGGACGCAAAGTGCTTGTGTTCGCTCATCGTCCCCTGGAGCCGCCAATATGACGCGACCACGAGGCGGGCTCGTATCTGCAGCTTCGGGCAAGCTCCGGAGGGCTTGGCACACGTCTTCTGCGCCAGTAACCCCAGATTCAGTGGGTTCGGGTTCGACTCCAACAGTCTCCAACTTCACCGTTAGGGCCCAAGTCGCACCCGTTGCCCGATCGGGCAGGTTTTCGGTTGTTCTGACCAACCGGAGAATGGGTGATTGAGAACTTGGGGTTGGGGACACCAAAGTCCGGGGCGGAGTGAAGGGACGCTCGCCGCTGCGTCGTCGTGACCCGTGACAAGTCGTCAAACCATGTTGTGTGCCCTGCGAAGTCATGTATGTAACGTGATATTTCTCGTTTGTGGGCAATGATGAACAGGAAGTTTCCGATGCCCGGGCTTTTGGGACAAGCCAGCCGAGCGTCCAGGCCACTCTCATTTCATTTTTGACGTCATGTTGTTTTACACCGTTCTTTTGTTTTCTATTGTCACAATACAGCAGAAGGGGTCAATTGCAGCGGCATTTGGCGACTCCTCTTTTACGGTGACAAATATCAAAATTTTTCTATCAACATTTTTGACTTGAGCAGATCACCGTCCCCCTTGCAACTACAAGCTCAACCAACTTCCTACTCGCGCGCCTCCAACCATAACGCACACCCCGCCGTCACTGCGAGGTTTAAATCAGTCCTAATTTGCCCTTCGCACGGCGTAGTTTGAGATTACTCCTGCCATCGCTTTGTCCAATTCCTCCATCTCCTGCCGCCATGCTCGATGCCGTGCTTGTACATTGTATAGCCAATCATTTACAAACTCCCTCTTAAACCGAAGTGCAATCCCAGCTTGTCTCTGAAACACTATTTCTTGGGTAACCGCTTGGGCTTTCCTGTTGGTGTTCCAAGCTCTGAGCGTAGTTTTCAAATCGAAAGCCCAGCTCGTCGTAATTGTGTGGACCCTCTGAAGATATGGGTTCATCATGGACAAGGGTCGTGTCCCTGCGTGGAAAAGAGGGGCTGAGATTTGCCGAATAAGAGGAACCAGGGATTCATCAATTGGCATGGGGTCAATGGAGTTGGTGTGGGTTATGGTGGGCTCTTGTATACGCTCATTATTCTCGGTGTCTTCGGCGTTAACGTCCTCAAAACCGAGACGTCGACCGATCGGGCGGACCAGACGATCATATAGGCGTGGGATAGTTCGAAAAGACTGGAGCGCCAAGCCAGCAGCCCATGCCAGGGCTGTGTAAGACTGAGCTTCCATGTTGGTGACTCGATCGAGGAAGATGGGATGTCAAGGTAAAGTCCGGTAAGCTTAAGAAAGGCGGGATTGGAAAACTGCTAGGATTGGAACATTGGAGGATAAGCGGGGGCGTTTTATAGAGAGTAGTAATCTTCAATGGTGAGTAGGGTGATGTAGAACCTTACAACCCGACATACGGGCATCTTCGAGGGTACGTCGCCGTGTGCATAACAAAGGTGGACATTTGTGGCCACTGGCGCAAGCTTCTCGAGCTGCAACTGGAAAATGGCTTAGCAAAGTTGGATCGCGAGGCGTATGATCTGTGGTTTTCAATTTTTAGATGCCATCAGGTTCTGTAACTGACAGCGGACGAAGGCGACGACTTGGGTGATAGCTGAGAAGAGAGTCCCAGCTGAGAATAACAACCGTCTGTGAAGTCTTAGGGATCTGACCGTTAATTAAGGTTTATGTGGGTTCTCTCATTCACCGCCCGTCCAGAATCGGAAGTGGAATTCTGCCGGAACGCCCCACTTGAATTTTGGAAAATCGAGGGGTCGAAAGATTCCTGGGTGCAATTATGTCGACTTAAGGGCGCTTTCAATAAACAAGGGGCCGCAAAGTTCCCGGTTTCGACGTTTTATAAACTGGATTTCGACAATGGATCACCCTGCGACCGAACCAGCCGCTCAGGCGCAAAACGACAGCGCCAACGCCAACCCCACCATGCCCACGCCAGGAAATGTGCTTCCAACATCATTGCCTCAGATAGCGGTACCATCACCGACCAAGCTGATTCACTCGCTCGTAATAGACGCCAATGCGATCATCAAGAACGATCCGACGGTATCTACGCTACTTGCACAGGCCGAAGAGCTTTACACCATTCCCGCTGTGGTCTCAGAGAGTAGGATTCCGAGATGCCACTCGTCCTGGACGTCTCGCTAACCTTACTGTTGTTGACAGTTCGCGATGAGGCAACGAGATCCCGGTTTCAGACGACCCTATCACCCTTCCTTAAACTCCGAACACCCCGCCCCGAGTCTGTCCAGTTTGTCACAACTTTCGCGCGAAAGACTGGTGACCTCCAAGTCTTGTCGAAACCCGATATCCACCTCCTTGCGTTAACGTACGATTTGGAGGTCGAGAGGAATGGGGGAGATGTATGTCACAGAACATTGGGAGGCTAAAATTGCGGACGTTAACGATGGATATAGTGGCGATTGCGGCGAGAACCGAACCAGAAAGGAGTAAATGGCAAGCCACCCGGGAAGACGGAGGATGGTGCCGACGGGCCAACAAACAGCGTGGCGGAAACCACACCTAATACGGAACAAACATCTGCTGCTCCTGAGTCCGAACCTTCGAGCCAACAAAAGGAGGCCGCACCAACAGCGACAGATGGAGCCCCCTCCACCGATGAGGCCACGACAGACTTGGTCGCGGAAGAGCTGGAAAATGTCACTCTGGACGAGACTGCACCCGCAGAAATTACTGCAGAAGATGAACCGTCAACGGAGGAGGACGAGGATGACGGAGCTGGGGAATGGATTAGTATGAGAGCACTGATCCCCCGCCCAGAGAGACCCTTGCTAACAGGTTCTGGCAGCCCCGAGCAACATCAAGAAATACCAGGCACGCGAAAACGCACACACAGATCCCCAGCTGGTACAACGGGTGCTGCAGTCCGCCTTGATCACGGGCGATATGGCAATGCGGAACGTAGCGTTGAGGATAAACCTGAAGTACGTTTGTTAACCTCTTAGCCATGCAACAAAGCAATGCTGACAACTATAGCCTCCTGGACTCTGGGTTCTCCCGCATCACCTACCTAAAAACATGGGTCCTGCGTTGCCACGGCTGCTTTAAAGTCTGCCGAGATATGTCGAAGCAGTTTTGCCCCTCCTGCGGCCAGCCTACCCTAACGCGGGTTTCGTGCAGCACCGATGCCGGCGGTAACTTCACCCTCCACCTCAAGAAGAATTTCCAGTATAACAACCGCGGGAACGTCTTCAGCATACCCAAGCCGACTCATGGTTCGGCGAGTGGGAAGGGCAACACTGTTAAGGGCGGGGGCAAGAATGGATGGGGAAAGGAGTTGATCTTGGCCGAGGATCAGAAGGAGTACACTAAGAAGTTGGATGAGGAGCGCCGGTTGAAAACGCGCGATATCATGGACCAGGATTATTTGCCGAGCATTTTGGGGGGCGCAAGAGCACCAGGGAATGGCAGGATCAAGGTTGGTGCAGGGCGGAATGTTAATTCTAAGAAGCGGAGGTGAGTAGAATGCAGAGATAGACTTAAGGAATCCGAGTAAAGGAACGTGGTAACCTGGCACAAACCGTGAGACGGGTCGGCTCCTTATGTGGTACGAAAATAATGCATTTTTATGCGTGGAGCAAGCCCAAATAACGCCGTGAGTATAATGCCAAAACCCCAGCCTCAACGCCCAATTGCTTTTCGAACCCTCGCCTGGTGTCTTCGGCGCGTAAAGCACTTCCTCATATCATCACCCCAAGCATAGACTCCTCTAAGAGTTCACAACTCCTTGCACAGCAGGAACACTGTGCTCGCTGTACCCAGCAATAACGTCCCGTAGCCGGCCGTCGCCCTTAAGAGCGCTGAACCAATGTTAAGGCTGCTGTTGACAACCAATCGGGATCGGATTCAATGTCTTTCGGCTATTCACGGTGACCACGGTATTATCGAAGGGTTGCCGGCGACCTGCCTTCTAGAGAGCCACGTCGTCCGCAGTCGTCAAATCGTCCGCCAATTTATTCTACACCACCTATCGTTAGCATCCCATTCGTTCATTCTTCCGCCCATCCATCCATCCAATACACATCTCCATCCAGCCCCCCTTCCAAAGGCACCACAAGGCAAGAAGGACATTGTGAAAACATACTCTTCTGCGCCAACAGCACAGCAAACCTCTTGCGCACAGCAATCCGATGGCGCGACCACTTGTCGTCAGGCGAGAACCGCGCCGGGTGCGCCGACTTGGTCACCTGCCCGTCCATGACCTTCTTGAGAGTGTAGCGCCGGCCGGAGCCGTTGGCCTCGGGGAGGTACATGAGATGCATTTTGGGTGAGTGGCGGGTGGGGTATTCGGATTGGTTGGGGAGTTGGGAGCGGCGGTTGGTTGGAGCGGTGGGAGGTGTTTGGATGTGGTGATGGTGATGAAAGGAGAGTTTGCGCTTCGAGTCGGTTTGGACTTTGGGAAATTTTTCGCCAATCGAGGATTGCAGGTAGGGGCCCCACTTTTCTTGAGGTTGAAATGTGGGGACGTTTGATCAAAATGTGGGGCTTATCGTTCTGGTTATCTTTCTTTCATCCGAAGCTTCATCGTAACTCACTCATTACTATTCACATGTATTTGCTGAATTGAATGATCAGGTAAAATATCAGATTTCAATTTCTCAATCTGTAAAATATCTGAAATAATTTGAAATTGAGATACCATAGAAACTAAAGAAAGAAGAGAAGAACAAATCATCATGATCATGTCACATCATCCAAGGTCACACGAGCAACATCCCACCCAAAAATGGCCCATCGAACTCCGCCTTCGCTCTCCCAACCCATAACCCTTGACAAAAAATAACCGACCCAGAAACCACCCTACTCCGATCCAACCACCGAAATACCCGGCGACCCAGCCCGCACGCGGCGCCTCTCCGCATCATCCACTACCTCCACGGCAGTCTCACTACTTTCCACAACACCCACCAGCACCGGCGTCCTCACCCTCGATGCCGCTGACAACGACGGACTCGACCCACCCGCACTCGATCCACCGGCGCTTGTCAGAGGCGGGGTCGATAGCGGGGAGAATGGGTTCGGCGCAGGCGGCATCGGCCCGATCGACGATTGCTGGCTGCCTGAATACCCAGACATCCAGCTCATCGGGCGGATCGGCGGAGCAGGGGGGCAGGGACCGGAAATCGGGGGGAAAGAAGCACCGGGGAAAGGCGGTGGATGACCAAAGTACGGCTGCGGAGGCGGCGGCGGGTGCTGGTAAAACGGTGCCGGCCAAACACCACTGTGGGGGTTCCGGGGCTCGGGTTCAACGTGCGGGGTGAAGCCATAGGGGTCGCTCACAGGGCATGTGACGCAGGCGAGGTGGTATGGCCCGGTAGGGCTGAACATGATGGGCCGGCGGCAAGGGAGGTGAGCGGGGTAGTGTACGCAGGGGCGGACGCGGGGGTCACGGCAGGCGTCGCAGTTGTGCGGCAGGGGCCGGTACTCCTCGGTAGGGCGCGGGAGCGTGGAGTCAAAGGGGCGGAACGGCGGGATGGGCGGCTCGCGAGGGCGGCGGGGGTAGGATTCATCGCGGATGAAGCTCGGGCTCTGGCGGGGGAGAACACGGATGCGGACGCTGGGCGACCGGCTGCTCGGCGACCGGCTCCGGATCCGGATGGGCGAAGTCGGACGTGGCGAGCGACGGTAGGGCGGGGGTGAGTCGTTCCGCGAACGAATCCGGATAGATGGGGACGGAGATGGGGAGTCGTAGCGGCTGCTTCGCCAGCTGCGGTATGAGGGCGGCGAGAAGGAACGAGTACGTGTTCGGTGTGATAGCGAGCGCGTGCGTGTGTGCATCACTGGTGAAAACGACCGCGCGCGATACGGAGGGCGGAAGCTCCTACGCTTCTGACGGAGGGCATTACGCTGCTCGCGTCTCGCACGCTCCCGACGATTGCTCTCCAGGTTGTCCGACTGCACCCAGGGATTGGCCGTCGGTGAGAAGCTGTTGAAGCCGTCTTCCCCGGGCGGAACAACGTTGGTCTCGGCACCGCGGATGATCACCGTGTACAACAAGTGATCCCGGGGTTTGGGGTTCTTCCAGAACCGCACCTTGTGGCGTTTGACATCTGTAAAGTCGGTCTGGGCGAAGCGGTCCTGCAGTTGCTCTCGGAAGCTAACCACGGTCCAGGTGCGTGTCCGGTAGCGGGTGGATGTCGACCGACCCCTGTCGAAGAGGAGGTCGTTAAGAGTCTTCCGGACTTCCTCGGGCGCCTTTCGGCATCGCTCGTCGAGGTCGTGTTCGTACGTCTTGCCGCCGCCAAGGAAGGGCCGGGCCGCCCAGCTACGCTTGTGCGTCGCCTGGAATTTCTCAATCGCCTGCAGGTGGGCGTCCGAGAGCTCGCTTTGGGTGGACGGCTTTCGCCTCAACTCTACACGGCTCGGGATTTCATCCACGAGGCTAACGGCCCTGATCCCGAGGACTTTGTGGCCTTCAATCTGCTCCCGCGTCTTTGGGTAGTAGTAGATGCTCCAAGCTTCGTAGGCGGGACGGTTCTGTTCCCCTCTCTTCAAGCGGCTGACGGCTAGAATTAGCATTCAGAACACTCTACGGGAAAGTCTCTGTGAGAGATACTTACAACACCGGGGCGTGATCTTGAGTATCCCGCATCGGAAAATAGTGATATGATGACGTGGAAATGTCTGAGATGCTGTCGCTGTCGCTGTACACGGTAACGTCGTCGTCATCGATGTCATTCATCTCCCGTATCGGGCTTCTGCCTCTATCCTCCGTCGAAGCCATGATATTGGCGATTGTTCTGTTTGAGGGCGAGGGTCGCACAGTAACACCACCAAAATCGACGCAGGCGATCAATCTTGGGATGATAAAGTCAAGAAGATCCTGGAAGAAGAAGGGGCAGCTTTCACGTTTTAAAACTCGCGCAATGCTGGTCACAAAAGAAGAGAGGGGCGAGAACACACATAGAAGGACACACAAGGGGGGGTAAGGGGGCACAGCCGTCGTCAGACGGGTCTGGGGTCCCACAAGGCTGGCTGGAACGGGGTTTGTCCTCTCGGAAGTCTGGGGAGGAGGGTGGGGAGACTGCGGGAGACTGCGCAATCGACAGCCCGCACCACGAGCAAGGCAGCCAGCCCAGGCAGCAAGCCTGCCTGCCTTGGGGACCGGGTTGGGGGCCTCACGCTTCTCCTGCAAGTTGATTGCCCCCGACCGACGACCCGCATGCCGGGCCAGCACGATTCGACGGGCGATTGGAGTGATGAAGCCCCATATTTTCGAGCCCCCGTGGCCAAATAAACCGGACGAACACCCCGCTGTGTTCCCGTTCCACCGCAGCCGCGAAAGCAGCTCAATTGAGGACAGATGCCGAATGGTTGATATGGAAAGCCTGGCTTCCTGGTTTGTGTTTGGTTCGCTCGGGTTTGACGGTCCCGCTCCTGGGGCTCCGGTGTGAACGAGGACTGCGCAACCAAGTCGAAAAGGCTGCGCCGCCAGCTTGCCCGGGTCGGTCTAGCGCGGGTGGTAAGGGTAGGCTAGCGGCACCATATCTGGTATGGCGCATTTTTAGTTGAAGCGGGCTCTGGCAGAGCTCCCGCCAGACATTATGATATGAGGCCTCCAAAAGTCGGGACGATTGAAGAAACGTGGAATGTCTTGCAGCGGGAAGCTGGGGTCATGCTTTGTCTCAATTGCGTCCAATATGTCAGGGCCCCGCGGATCCCTGAACTAATTTTCGGGATTTGTGCTCTTGAAGAGTTCCACGCGTGCGTTGAAGCGGGAAAGGCGGGCCGTGAACAACAAAGAGAAGGGATCGCGACAATGAAACGAGCGCGCGTTGGGAGCAACGGGAGGGTGGAGAGCCCGCGATGCGTATCCATGGAACGTAAGGACACTAGTTAGAGGCAGCACCGGTAATGGTGAGACATAAGCTCACAAAAGGCTGCTGTGAAGAAACAAAGGATGTTCAAGAGTAGCGCATAATGTGGAGTAATTTGTGTGGGGAGACCGTTGTTTGTCCACACGTAATTAACGTCCGTCCATCGATAGATAGTACGTTATGTCCGATGCGGAATTCTGCGATGTGTCCAAAAAAAAAATGTTGAGTCCTTCGGTCCTTCTCCTCCATTGTCGCCAGTCACGTTGTTTATTGTCAAATCGTTCCTTCCGGGCTGGCGCCTTGGCGAAGGCCGAAACTCTCCCCCGATCAAGAGCAAAACAACCGCTTGAGTCATGGCGTCCATGGTACAGAAAAGCCCTGTGGTAGGTAGCCGGGCGCTACCCACAATAAACAAAACCTCACAGCAAAGCCTGATTAGAACCTTTTCCATTAGGTATTCAATTCTTTTTTTCACAGCACTCTCATCCCCCCTTATCTAAACCTCCGTTTGTGCGCCAATGAACGCGCCGGATTGGAGAAGCCGCCTTGGTATTCCTTCGTACGAAGGAGACTTTCAGACTTAAGGTTACCCTCCAGTTGAGAAGTAGGTCTCGAAATCTCAAGGTCCGCGTGCCCTGGCCGGTAGCGTTTTTGCGACAGCGCCCAGCGTCCATTGCAGTGGTCCCCTTGACCGGCCGGGTTGGGGATACATAGTAGTCCTTGGCCGGGAGGAACAAGGAACAAGGAACAAGGAGGGCGGTTGTTCCCGCCCAGATGCCATCAAACCACAACAAGGAAATATGGTTTGGGTTCGCCGCGCGCTTCGACAACCCTGTCCCACCGCCCCTGGCGGAATGCATGGCGCTGGTCATTCCCACGCATCCCTTTTGCCCCGAATCCGATGAATGTCGCAGCTTGCAGGCCGGCATTAGTGCGGCGTGACAGCGGCCAATCATAAGTGCCCAGCCCAACAACCCACCACACAAGCGAGTGGGGAAGGTTCGATATCATCAGCCCCTTCCACCTTTTGCAGACCAGCCGGGCAATAAAACTGGACTCAACTGATTGACCGGTTTCGAGCAATGCCTACCGGTCCATGGGCGGGCTCTTCACGTTAATTCCTCAGGGGAAGTGAGAGGGTGATTTCCACCAAGACCGATTCCACTGTTCCCCGGGTTCTCCGGATTAGCCTTCTCGTCTTCGAGAAACACAAACTCTCGTAACGGGAGTTTTGCTCAGGATACGGAAACCGCAGAGTAGCCGGAATAAGCGCTGTCTCAACCCCAACCCCCTCCACCAAATGCGGCCCTGAGGTCGAGTCTCAACCCCCCACACCCACTGCAACGCATCTGGACGGTCGGTCTGCGGCTTTGAATGGGCGAACCCGTCGACGAGACCATGGCCGCAGCAGCGTCTTGCGGCAAGGCTGCGTTTTCCGCAAGTTGATTGGACTTCCCTCCCTTGTTGCTGCCGCTAAACTCTCGGGGCCGACCTGGGATGCAGACGAGAGAACGCCTAAGCCTCGCAAGAAGGGTGTTATTTTGTTCTAGTTGGAGGACAAGCTGAAAGATATTAGTGAGGCAGTGCTTTCAAGGTTGGGTACTAGGCAGTTTATAAAACAATCAACTTTCCCTCGTTCTAGCGTGCCCGGGGCTCTCTGCTTGGGTTTTGGAACGGTGATGTTGCCCGGCCCAGTCTTACATCCGCTTCCCACGCCTGCTTCACCGGACCGCTTTTTTGATCAAAGATCCCATCACTCCTCCCTTCCTCACCCCCCCCCCCCCCGCCGCGCCGAACCCTTCGATTCGGATAACGCCCGTCAATTCGGATAACGCCCGTCAAGCAGGGCCGATCCATGGGAGCGCCCATGCCCGGGCTCACGCTTTCCCTTCCCAACCAGCAACCCGCGGTCTCAGGTCCGAAGATGATGGACCTTGACAGCACTCGAAAGGTCTTGGGGTCGTTGCGTCTCCCCGGAGCAGCAGCATGGGTAACCCGGCATCGTGCCCCACACCCCTCCTTTACCTTTTCTCCTAGCCACGCACGCCCGGCCTCTTCTTGTTGACAGGCGGCGAGTCTCGGGTGGGTTGTGGTTTTATCACTGCCCCTGGAGTACTCGCTGCTCCACATAAGAAGATGCCAGGGCAAAACGGTCGAGGTACACAGTACGAATGCCGAGAGATCGTGCGAAGTTGCACCCCGCCTTCCCCCCCCTTTCTCTTTCCCTGGCCTTGTTCTCTCTTTTCTCCTTCTGTCCTGCAGCCCTATTTTCTCTTTTTTCGTCTGCCGAACCAGATCAGATCCCGCCGCGCACCCTCGATCGCCGCGACACCGCGGTCGGTTTCCCAACCATGCTCCCCCGAGACAGATACTTGTTGGGCCAAGGGTAGAACGAGGCGTCTGACCACGCGAACCTTCGGCTGCGAAGGTTGCCATGCCAGTCCATCAGGTCCTCCACCGACCAGCACGCCCACCGGGAACGCGCATCATGGATCCTCCTCGGCTCGCCTCACTAGACTGGGCGGCCGGGGGGGTTGGCAGGTCTCCTCCCATCACCTTTTGTTCCGTGCGACCAGTCTCCCGTCAAATAGTCGCAGCTCATAACGGTGATTGAACCTTGATGTCGTCAGCAGGCGGCCAGACCTGGAGATTGAAACCGTCCTCCCTGGACCTTCACCCTCCTCGTGATTATAACCCGTCGTCCCCAAGGTCCTTGACGGCTTCCGAGTCACCCGATGTCCTTGCCGACCCTGCAGTTTTAACATGATTGTCGGTTCTTGTTGTTGTCCCCGTCCTCACCATCCTAAGATATCTAAAGAACCTACTTCATGGGTCGCCGTCCCCTCAGTATTTAGACCAGACATATCCGTGTTTTGTTCTCGAACCTGGCATCCGCGATCTTCTGGCCTCTTCTGTTAAACAACTGCCTTTGCTTTGCGAAACGCACACACACACACAGCGACACACACTCACCCAAACCTGCCCTCGCCAATATGGACCCGAACACTTCGGCTCACTACAACATGTCCCCGAAGTCCGCGGTGTCAGACTTTAGCATGCTCCCATCTCCAGCACTGCCGCCATACACAGCTCTGGAGCCATCTGCCACATCTGCATCATCGTTTTATCAACAAGAACCGTAAGTATTCGCCCCCTACCCCCCTTCCCTCTCGTATCAAAGCACTAGACGATCTAAGTGGACGCTAGACCTCATGATCCGAGGTCGTGCTTTGAAACCAAACTCCAGTGCGATCTTCGGTATGCCGAGTTCCGGTCCCGGCTGGCCCATTTGGAACGATGCCCATGCCGATGCAAAAGCAAGCAAGGGACTTGGGGTAGACTGACCAAGTTTCTCGTCCGCAGTCTTAAGCAAGGTGCCCAATCTCTCTCGGACGGGAGATCGAACCGCCACTCGACCTCATACACGTACTCGATCAATAGCTTTCAACACGTTGACGACAACAACAGCACGCACTCCCAACTCCCGGCCGAACTTCCACAATATCCCGAACCCTCTGAGCTTCCATCTGGACAAGTTGCTCATGCTCATGCCCAGTACAACCCGCATAGCGACATTCACCACCCAGTGCGTGTCGCAACCGTGCCGCCGTTGAAGATCAGCCCCATATCGCGACAAATGTTTGGCGGCCCAGAGCCTTCCCCCCAGAGCCTCGTTTCGAGCCTTTCGTCGGCAGGATCCTCGAACTTCGCCGGCTTTGGGACCAGCGTGTCCACGCCTGTGTCCCAGGGATACCCCACACCGTCTTCTACGAGACGTGGCACCGGGGTCGTTGTGTTCACGGCGAATCCGTATCAGCCGCAACACCAACAGCAACGACAACAGCAACAACAACAACAAGGATATTACCAAGATATCCCCTGGCAGCACCCTTTCGACCCTGCGATCAACATGACCCAATCCCCGGCAGAACTTCCCGGCAGCTCATCGGTTTCTGTTATCAGCCCTGCGACGATGATGCAGCATCGCAACTCTAGCCTTGCTTCCGAGTTTGCCCCCGCCGCTACCTATGGCACCCCAGCTAGGTCGCCGCAGACACACCCTCTGGACAGCAGCGGAAACTTCACATCGTTGGAGCAACCCGCCGCAATGCCGAATCAGCAAGCCGCGCAGCACATGACGGCCATGAAAAATGCACCGCCGGTGATGTATCCCGGTCAGGCCGAAAGAGCCCGGGCCGCCTTCCAGCGTCAGCCCTCTCTGTTGGGCTGGACCGGCCCCGGAAGTAGTATGCCGCAGAACCGGCAGCAGTCGCTTGGTTCGGCCACCAGCAGCATGCACAGCATGCACAGCAACAACCATTCCGTGCACGGCGCGGGCCGTTCCGGGACTTTGCCGACGACCCCTGAGACCTTCGACCCTCATCCCGTTACCCCCCCTGGTTTTGACCCCCAAGGCCAACAAGCAAACACTATCCCCAACGCCGAGGATATGAACACCAACTTGATGGGGTTGGGTGCGCATGCCAACCTAGACGCTAGGGCCGTGCCCAACGCCGGCCTCGCCCAAGTCTATCAGGAGGAACTTACCGGAGCGGGCGACCCAGCGTACCCCTCGCCGCCGTCCGGAATGCCCCTACAGCTTCCACGGTATGGGACAGACTTACACATGTCCCAAGAATCGCAAGAGCAGGAGCGGCAGCAGCAGCAACAGTCGCGAAGAACACAGGCTCGATCCAGTGACCGGAGAGAAAGAAGGCAGCCCAGGCAGAGACGGTGGTTGCACAATGCCCTACAGCAGGCTCAGTTGCAGCTCACCCGGCCAATACAGCCGCAGCTCGGCCAGCACAAGCCTCATCACAACTGTGAGGTTGCGGATTATAGCCCAGAGGAAGTCAACCAGAGACTGATGAACACCAACTTCTACGACCCGCAAATCCTCATTCAGCCCTTGCTCTCCGGGCCCTTGCTCTCCGAGCCCCAGGAAATCCAAGCCGAAGCCCACATGGCCTGCGAGGCAGACATTTTGGCAGCCCTCACCTCCCGAGGCAAAGCCCGAAACGATACCTCGCCCAAAATTAAGGGGTTCTACTGCGAGCCCTGCGCCAGGGCCTTCGACGGCAGCAGCAGCCTGCGCAACAGGGTGAAAAAGCATTACGCCACGAACGTGCACCGAGAGAACACGTTCCAGCAGCTGCCAGACATGATTCCGTGCCCAATCACCAACTGCGGCTCCGAGTTCAACAGGATGGATAACCTGGTGCAACATGATCAACAGGTGCATAGCGGACAGGGGCTGCCCGATCGAGGTGGACAGGGACGGGGGAGGAGGGCTTAGGCGATCGGATCAGACGACTCGCCGGGATTCGGACGGGACGGTCCATCTCATCTTATCCTATCCCACCCCTGCATCAGATCGATGCTCATCTCCGCTCCTTTTCTTTTGTTTACACTACGAAGTACCTGGGGAGGTTTTTGGCTTTGATCATTAGGCACAGTATTGCATACCTTATGGGTGGAACATGAAGTTGGCAAGCTCCTACTTCACGGCACAAGGGGGAAATCTCGTGGAGCGGATGTTGGCCGGGCACAATGGGTTACGGAGCGGTTATTTCGTTTCATTTTTTGGACATTTTCTTTTCCTTTTCTTTTCTTTTTTTTTTTTTTGTTTTTTTTTACCTCCGACTTGTACGACGGACAAATATTTCACGACCTAGCACCTCACCATTACAATTGGGGGATTGGCGGATCTAAGCACGATTTTTGTTTTCCTTAATTCTTCTAGCAAGCCTTTTTCCTTTTTTTCTCTTCTTCCACCACCACTTTGACACCAAAACCCACCGGCCTGGCAAGTTGACGGGTTCAGCTTCCTTCTCACCGTTTGGGTACTTTTGTTTCATCTTGGCGCTGCACAGTTCTTTTGCCCCCTTCCCAGATTGGTATTGGATAAGAATGGATTGACAGACTTGATTGGCAGAGTGAGAACGGCAGCGACAATCTGGGACGGCACGGTCCATCGGTACATAGCTCGCTCACTGAAAAAAAAGGCCGTTTTCCCCCTCTCGGGCTGTCCCAGCTCAACGGGCTTCGTGAAATCTCCGCGGCAATGCAATGTGTGTCCCATTGCGTCGGAACCACCATCGAGTTCCCGCTTGCAAGCGGCGGCGCGAGATCTTGAAAATCAAAGATTTCGCCTCTTGCGTTTCATTGTTTCCAGCCGTTTCGCCCCTTCCCCGCAACCCCATTTCATCCTTGTGCAAATCCTCTTTGTTTTCGAGTGCTTGTTGCTTTTTTCCCAGACACGTGTAGTTTCTCCCCGCCTGCTCGTCCGAGCACACACCGTTTCGTTTCGTTTCGGTCGCCGCGACCTATTTTTTTTTTTCAAGGCGAACTGACCCGCCAACTCACCCGCCCAAGGAGGCCTCCCGCTCTGAACTCAACGCGGGCGCTCTCGGCTCGCAGGACCTCGAAGACGGGTTTTCGGTAAACAGAACCCGCCTGGTTGGTCGCCCATATCGTGTTTTGTCCCTTGGTGGGGCTATCACCCGCCTTCGAGGTTGCCTTGGTTCAAAACCTGGACAATCCAGCGTGTGAGGACAACGGGACAAGCTACAAGCTTCGTTGCACCCAGGATGCTGGGCTCGATCATGCCCTGACATCGTATTGTTACATCCACACCTCCCCCGGTACAGTGTGGGGGGCACTGTGTACAATGTTTGCCCGCGCAGGGCCCGACCGACGCCTTCGTTCGCCCTATTTCCCTGCCCCACCCGTTCTGCCCAGCGGAAAGGCGGAAGGCGGAAAGGGCTTGCGTTGGCTCATCGGGCGCACCCTTGACCCTGTTTTTTGCATTGTGGGATTGTCTCTGGTCGAAACACCAAACGTTGTGTGCCTGCCTGGGTGCCTGAATGCGGCTCTTCGGGGTTCACGTTCCAAACACTGAGCAGCATGGGCAGGGACGACTCTGTTTGGCCGACGCAGGTCGTGGCTGCTGACAGAGCGTGATCAACACGTGACGAAATAAGATATCGGGGCCGGTTTTCTCCGCTCATTTTGATTATGCGCGCGGCGGATCCTTCTTGTGTAACCGCCGTCCTCATCGGAAGCGCGATTTTGGGCTTTGAATGCGGCGGTAATCTTCTGGAACGTCACGTCGAAGGTTCAGGTTTTTTACGGGACTGAAGAAGTAAATTTTTTCTCGATGGACTTTTCTCCGTTTCAATCCGTTGATCAGGCAACGTTGAAGTTTCTGGCCAGTGCCCGGTCTCAAAGCTGCCTGCTTACAATCAACCAGCGGCCAGATTGGACAATCCAGCGTAGGGACGGATGAGATTTGTACCTACACCTAGTGTAATGTAACCCATGGTGGTGCAAAGGACCAAATTGTCTCATATCGGCCAGTCTAGAAGGTGAGAGATCAACCCTTATCTCCCGCATGAGTGTTCATAACAATAGATGGGCAGGCACATTTCCCTAAACCGGCGGAAACCTTCCCTCGAGGTGGCCGACACGAGCGAGGATCGCTTTGCCGAGACCTTCTCGAACCTCCGGATTCACTTCACCGCCAGGTCTCCGAAGCTTAGCAGGGTCAAAACGCAATGCACGATTCTGCGGCTGTCAAACCGTGACAAAGGTCTTGGCGATTCTCATTCGACAGACTGACTGAATATCCACGAAACGAATCCAATCGCCTGCCCAATCTGAGCAGGGACCAGCATTGATCTCGTTTCCCGTATGCGTTGCAAAGGGGCGATGGTTGATCCCGTGAGTCCCAACATCTTCGTCCAGGAATCCTGCAAATCCTGGACAACACGGCTGTCATCCTCTCACCCTCAAGGAATAAATCGCCTCGACAACTTGACAGACTTGTCGCTGTTCAACGCAAACTGCAACACAGGCCTTGCACGCCAATGATTGGCTCGACTTCCCACATTCCTCTCGATAAGGCAAGTGGAACCAATCAACTAAAAATAGAGGGCTTGGCAAAACGTCTTGAACCAGTTATCTCCATTCGCAGATCCCTGTCGCAGGCAAGATCTCAAAACATGTCAAAATCTGCTCCGTTAAGCGCCGCCCCGCCCAGGCGCGAATCGAGAACCCCCAGGCCCTCCCGCAGCCAGGTCCGGAGCACCGCGACTGGCCAACTCCCCCACGCTTGGCTGCGCGCTTCCTGGCGGTCTTGGTCCCGCAGGGCGCCTCGTCAAACGGCGAGTCCACGGTGCGACTTCCCTGTAGGAGCCTCCGAGCGAATCGGTTGGTGTTTGCTGGCGGAGAAAACTGCGACTATAGGCTGTGAGAGCCTCAAACATGCGACGCCGCGCTTGATGGAGTGGACACTTTGATCGCTTCATTGTGTTTTGAGCGCGAGTGGTAGATTAACTGTTCGTTGCGGGCGGTCTCGGTTTTGAAAGGGAGGAAAGTATTTAGAAGGGTTGCTCTGCTAGTCGGAGCTGTTCTGATGTTTTGTTCTGTTTCTTTTGAACATCCCATTGTCAATGGTGGCCGACTGACTCGACGCTGCATTTTTTTCCTTTTTGTGGTTTCTTACTTTGTGTGTTTCCTTCACGGTGTTCACGGGTTCTCGCTGTTCCTTGATTCTTTGTTGCTGGTCAACATTTATTGCAATAT
Source organism: Dichotomopilus funicola (assembly GCF_033296635.1). Taxonomy (NCBI): domain Eukaryota; kingdom Fungi; phylum Ascomycota; class Sordariomycetes; order Sordariales; family Chaetomiaceae; genus Dichotomopilus; species Dichotomopilus funicola. The sequence continues at coordinate 34,713 of NW_026944141.1, forward strand.
TTATTCACCCGTCTTTACGTTTCACACGACACCGGCTCTCGTGCCTCGGTTAGACTCGAATTAAAAACAAAAAACACCGACAAAATGAAGGTTACCGACTTGGTCAAGTTGTACTTCAAGCGTAAGCTCGCCTCCGGTCATGATAACAAACCTGCTGCAAGGGGTAATGATGCTAACCAGTTGATAGCTGCGGGCTTGCTGCGCTTCGCGCCATATCTCCTCGTTCTTCCCATCGTTATCTTTTACTGTAAGTTGACTCAGATCCCGAGCTTATTGTTGGGAGAAACTACTAATACCCCTTTCACAGGCCTCTCGTTGACCGGCTGCCTCTCCACGTCCCCCGCGATTCCCAACATCTACATCGTCGATCTCTGGGCCAACAACGGCAACACTAACTTCACCGACACGGACCCCCTCGTTAAAGTCCGCGTCAACTACTTCGGCATCTGCGGCGTCGATGACGAAGGCACCCGCTGCATGGCCACCACGGGCAAATCTATCGCCACCCTAACCGCCAACCTCTTCCCTACCATCGCCGGCGGCCCCAGCAACAACAACACCAAAGGCTCCTCTCACACCACCCGGGCCGCCTCAGCTGCACCCGCAACCCCCGGCAAAGCCGAGCTCACCGACATGGTCACAACGGCCATAAACCTCCAATCCCGCAACTTCATCTCCGTCCTCGCAGGCGCCGCAGTCCTCTTCCTCTTCTCCCTCGCCGGGCTCGTCCTCCTCAAGCGGGACTCCGCCAACCAGCTCAACGCCTGGGAGCGGACCCGCCGCAGCGTCATCATCCGCCGTAGCACCTACGGTCTGCTGTACGGCTCGACGTCGCTGCTATTCGCGGCGGCGCTGTCTACGACACAGTCGGCTGGGGCGCTGGAGTGGGCGGCTGCGGGCATGGTGCATGCGAGTGTTTTGATCAAGAGTGGGACGACGCTGCAGGTGCTGCAGTGGTTGGTGTTTGGGTTCCAGGCGGTGTTTGTGTTGACTGTGCCAATTTTGATGAGGGCGCCGAAGGCGGAGGAGGGGGGGTTTAAGGGGGAGGTTTAAGGGAGGGATTTGATGGGGAGATGGGGTATTTTGGGGTAATGAAGGTGGTTTTCTTTTGTAGATCTGGGGTGGGTAGTCTGCTTTATTGGTTTCGCTCTCGATTACAGCCAGTTAGATGTAGCTCGTAGCTATCTACTTAATCAGCCCTGATTCAGGAACTCTTGGTTTTCCTTAAAAGGTTTGACGATGAACAACCGACTACAAGGCTCCGAAGTGTGGCCCGGCCATGTCTCTGACGGAGTTTGTCCAGAACCAACCAACAGCCTCATGTGGGATATTCAGTTGGCTTGAGCCTTTGTCCGTCGCGCGAGTCCCGTGTCTCGCCTGAAACACGTAATATTACCGTTACCCACGTGAGGGCTCCCAACAGCCAACATATTCTCAAATGTTTGCTTTGTCCCAGGATACTTATTTCTTTGTGGCAACGCTGATTGTTCTTTCCCATTTTCTCACTTTCCTCTAGTCTTACTAAAGTACTGCAAAAAAACCTCGGCTATTACCGTCCATGCAGGAGATACTTTCATTACTATGGCGACCTTTGACCTTGGCACCTGCGGCTGTATCTAGACATGTCCAACCTGTCATCTCTCGACGATTCCCCCAAAGTCTCGGCAGTTTAAGATTCGCCAAATTGCACGAAGGACAAGTGGCCGATCCCAAACGAGAGGTTTTGCCGCAAACCCCCACGAGGCTATCCAACCCGGCATGGTCCTCAGCGAAAGTCTCATCCGACGCATGGATACCGACATCGGCTTATTTCTGCACAAAACATCGCTCCTCACCTTTCCCAGTGCGGAAGGGACATACGGAACAGCCCCAGTGAAGGCAGTTAAGAGTTCATTGGCGGCTGATCTCGAGGAGCAAAAAGATGATCCACCATTGAATGAAAAGGGTTACATCAATGACGAAGGAATTCGGAAAATCATGGTAGAGGGTACCTTGGATCTAGGATATTTTCTACCGCTGTTGTACCGACCATTTGTCGACTTTTTTTTGATGCTGGGGCGGTGAATATAAGATGCAGGTGGTACTGGTGTTCACAGGCAACAGCGGCTGCATATAGAAGAGGAAGGAACGAGCGAGAACGACCAAGGCAAGACATAGCTACTACTATGTGAGGGGTTGAGTCCATCTGAGAGGCGATAATGAGATAAGATCCCTTGGAGCAGATTACCGCCTGGTGAAGTCGCGCTCAAGTTCATTTAGCCAAACCCGTCGGACTGTAGCTTCACCGTCCAATACCCACCGTCCACCCTCCCAACTCATGACCAACCGACAACCCACCCCACAACAACCGCTACCGCCAGCACGAACCCGCTCGACCCCATCACGCTCATGGCGCCACTATCACCACCGGGAACCCCAGGTACACTATTCCCACCAACCGCGTGATTCGCCCGCGCACAAGTCAACTTAGTCCGGCTCCCACCGCCGGAGCTTGACGTGGCAACATTGACTGTAAGCGACGGACCCCAGCGGAGAAGGACCGGCCACGCTAGGCTACCGACCTCATCGTACGCGGTGTTGTTGAACGTGCCCTGAGAGTGGGGATGTGGGACACCGCCGAATTCGCGGACGTTGTACCCTTGAGCGGGCCATTCTTCAATGGTGGTTTTGTTGAAGGCTGGGTGGTGTGATTAGTTGAAAGTTGAATGGAAGATGAGAGGAGGAATGACCAAGCGAGGAAAGGAAAAGAGGGGAAAAGAAAAGCTAGGGCGTCGTACGCTTCGCGAAACAACCCGGGCCGATGGAATCCATCAGATCAGCTTGTCCGTCCCCGCAGGACTCAATCTCCCGCAAATTTGGGCAGCTGCATCGCCCAACCAGGACGGACTGTTCCACGTCACGGATGCACTGTTCGCTCAGAAAACTGGTGCAAGTCCCATCGTCGATGCGAAGCTGAGTTGGGTAGGTCTCAAGGTTGACGTCCCAATTCAGCACGCAAACCTCCCAGCTGCTGTCCACATCGATGCCTGCAGGAGGCGTCAAGCGCACCCGGGTGGCTGTAAAGGTCCGGTTTGAAGTGGTGTCTTGTTCTGCCTCATTCGTGTTGCTCCAAGGGAGGGGGAAGTCGGAGGCGACGGAGACAGCGAGGGTCCAATTGGCGAACTGGTCTGGAGAGGGATACCGGACTGAGATATCGGGAGCTTCAAGGGTGTATCTACCCACGGCGCTGGGTGAGTCTAGGACTTCGTTGTAGGTTGCTTCCGGGATGTTCCATGGCCCGGTGGGTGACCCCATACCGCTGAAGCTGCCTACGAAAGAGGCTGCCGCCGGCGAAAAAAGGGCATCGGCTTGATAAGCCGTGGATAATCTGGAGATAGTCATTGGAAACAGGATTGGATGATGTGTAATTTAAAGAGAGAAAGGTGTGAACAGGCGGGATACTTCGCGTGGTCCCGGATGATTATTATATGTGAATATCCAAAGTGTTTCCTGGTGTCATGTCTGAGTTTCCTTGTTGTACCCTGCGAGACAAAGCTGCCCAACAGGGCGGTGTCGGTTGTTTCTCCGCCGGGGATAATCATCCAGACGAGCCAACACGTCATGGGCTTTCAACATCAAAGTGGGAATGTCTTAGAGCATGGTTAGGTTGAATATCATTGGCCCAGCTCGTGTTTTAACCCGAAATACTCGAGTACACAGCCGACTTTTCCGTTCGCCCAGAGGTTTTCGGCCCCCATGTGATCTACGGCCAAGACCACCAGAGAACCGCAACGGGAAACCGGCCGCCAACAACAAGCATGTTGATGAGAATCATCTGGCTAGTGCACTTTTATGACCGCCTGAGGGGCTTTTGTTGTCGATCGGAGTCTGAATTTGATGCTCAGCGAGCCCCTCGCTACGTGTGACATGTGACAATGTAGGTTGCGAACCTGTCCCCGCATCGTGTCTCGGCTCCCAGCGGTTACACAGACGGTTTGACTGCAGAAGTTCAAGATCGTGGCGTCAAGTTATGGATTTTGCGGTTACGCTGATCATTGTAATACAGCGATTTGGTGTTTAATCCTCGCTGTCTACGTGCATTTGAGACAATGGCAGCGACGAATTGATTACATGAAGTTACTTAGGTAGGTGGTGTAGGAATCATTACGAAAAATTATGGTATTCGGGATCAAGTACGCGAAATTTATTTCAAGTTCAAATCAACGACAAGGTAAATAACATCAACTCTAACTGGTTACACAGCCAACCATCTCCTGATTGTTCCGCTCCTCCATCACGATCCCTTGGGCAGAACTCTCACAGCTTGAACCTGCTCGAGGGACAATCATCAGTAACCACCCCTTACAAGATTCCTCATGAACTTCGGGGAGGGGGATGGGGGCAGGACTGCAGAAATCAGGTAGTTTACTCACATCGACACCCTCGTGGACCGCATAACAGCCGTCCTCAGTCCACGTCTCAATGTACTTGGTATGATCGCACCCCCGTTCCGAAAATATATCCACCTTCATTCCATCGGTTTCGATGCCCCGGACAATTGCTGTACGACCGCCAGCGACGGCGATACACCAAAGCTCTTGGCCAGGCTGGCCGGCCGTGCCCCAGATAATGTCCAGGTTCTCGTCGTTCGATCCGTCGGGCGCAGGACAGCCTTTCTCGTAGAAGTCGACGAGCCTTTGAGAAGAGGAAAATTGGGCCAGAGGGTTAGTAATTACTTATGATGCCAGCGGTGGTGGGTTTGGGGAGGAAACGGGAGATCGATTACCAGTTTGCCTTGCTGATCTGGGCAAGCAAGGTTACTGCGAGAGTCGCCGAGAGAGTGAGACGCATTTTGGGTGAGGGGACAAAAAACTGTTATTGATGAGAAAGTAGGATTCTGCTGGAGGGAGCCTGTTGAGTTGATCTGGGGGTCGGAGGGTCCGGAATCTGTAGGGATACTTGTTCATATTAATACTTCAAACCATCACCACTTGTAATTACTTGATGTCTCACGGTTACAACCAAGTCACCATTACATGAAAGCCCCGACACCTTCGCAGGGCCAATCTAAGCGACGGCGAGACGGCCATAACCTCGCCCCGATGCCGTTGATGCGATCTGCGGATGTTCCATCCAGTACAGCCTCAGTATGGTCTCACACATCGGTCGCTGCGAATGTCTATTCCCGCGGTTTTTACCTTTTCGGGGCCGCCGCCGGCGCCTAGCATCATGCTGTTGAATGGTGCCTAGCTACGCCGAGCCTGCGAATTCGTCACGGGCTGAGGTTTAATTTTCATTTTGCTCTAGGATAGGCTCTAACGGCGTCCCGTATTTTGGCGTCTGAGACTGTTTCTTCCTCCGTGAACTGGGTCCATGCAGGTGCAGTTGTGGTTAAGTAAAGTTGGGGGCCAAATCGACTATCCCTGTCCAAAAATGTCGGCGTTGTCGGCCCCAACAACACCGACACCGACAGTAGTCGGGATTTGACTTGACAACACAAAGTTTTGAAGGGGATGAACAACAACGCTGGTACTGATACTCGTGCGGTACCTTCAAAGAATGAGATTTGGAGGTAAATTGGTGCATTCGCCCGGTATGCAGTTGTAAAAGTACAAAGCTCTCGCCACCTATTACATCTTCAAGTCATCATCAGATCGCGGCGCGGTTTTTGTTGCTCTGTATGCTTTCCACGAAGTTGTTAGAGATGCAAAACAATTGGGAGAATAAAATGGGCTCGAAAAATCCATTAAATACCGCCATGGGACCCACGGCCTCGAAGAAAAACAACAGCAAATTCCCTAGACCCTAAGCTCAACAATCATTTCAAAAATCTCAGTTTCGCATCACAAACTCTAGCTCACCATGGTTCAATTCAACAAGCTCGCAGTTTGGCTCCTTGCCCTTGCACTACCCTCCGTCAACGCAGGCACCTACAAGATGTGCAAAGACAACACCTGCAACGACTGTCCTGTTGGCATCACCAACGCCGGCACCGGATACCCGGACTGTGTCACGTATGATACTGAGTCGGTCCTGTTCAACCAGGACTTTTCTGGGACCCCCGGGGGGTAAGTATTGCCGGAGCTCGAAGTCCATGGCAGTAAACTAACGACTCACTCATCCTTCAGGGGCTGGCAGACCTACATTGATATCCCCAAACTTGACTATCAATGCCGCATCATCATCAAGTCCCCAGCCAACACCGACATCGCCGGCTGCGGGTACATGATCGCCAGCTTCAGCCAGCCCACATGCGCCGTGCTGAACCTGGAAAAGACCTTCATGGTACAGTTCTGTTGTGGATCTGGTGACTGCAATGCTGCGGGAGCGTCCAGGCTACTGAAACGGTCGGCCAAGTTCGGCGAATCGTCGCTGGATATCGAAGCCGCTGCCAGCGGGATGTACAGTCTGGTACTGCAGTACCCCAACGGTACCGATATTGAGCCTATTCGTATCGGAAGTCCGCCGGTCCTCAGCAGGGATGAAGGGACCTTGGAAACTGAGAAGACGGGGCACATCACCGAGAGAGCCGTTTCCCCCTCGAACAGCCTTGACAGCAAACCCACCGTAGACAACAAGGACAACGAGGACAACAAAAACAACAGCAACAACGGCAACAACAACCACAACAACACCACCACCCTAACCACCCGCTCCCGCTGCGAAGCCAACAGCTGGAAGCCCAACGCCGGCCAAGACGAATACACCCGCCCCGCAGACAACACGCAGATCGTGCACCCCGCGGTGTCCGGGCCAGGCGAGTTCGCCATCACCCAGTCGCGCACGCAGACCTTCGCCACCTCGATGAGCATTGGGTTTGCCGACATTTTGTCGCTGGGCGTGAGCTTTGAGATGAGCGAGTCGGTGCAGGACACACATGCGACGACTTTTCCTGTGGAGGCGGGCCAGAGTGGGGAGATTGGGTTTACGTCGTTTTTGGTTTGCACGGCGGGTGAGTATTTGTCTGATTTTCTTCGTTTGGTTTTTGGGTTGAGATGATTGTGTGCTGACGTTGATGGTGTGTGATAGGAACCGGCCGATGTGATGGCGGTCAGGTGAAAGGAGAGATTTGCACGCCCAAGGTTAGGAAGGCTGATGATGGGTCGTCGTATTTGGATGGCATCTATTCGCTGGTAATTCATTCTTGATTGGCTTATTTTTGCTTCTTTTGCAAGCTGAGAAGGTGAATTTCGGCTGGTGTGGGCAAGCATTTTGAAAGAGCAGTGGCGGTATCACAGTGCTTGGTGGGAGAAAGTGGGGATTGTTGATGAGATTTGGAATGGTTGATTTGAAAATGTGTCGTACTAAGTATATGTAAACCGGGTGCTTACCTGTTGAGGTCTTTGAACAGGCGTTCGAGATAAAACCCTGTTAGTCGATTCCTCGCCCCAGAATTTGACAGGCTGCATATATATCTTCGATCTTTTCCGTCCAGGAAATGCCGTCAACACTGCCTGAGTGAGAAGCCTATTTAACTTAAATTTACCAGTGAGAATACATATCCTGGGCATACAACCTCGTTTAGGTACCAGCCTCTTAAACCCTCCAAAATGTGCCCGAGAGACTGCAATACAGCCTTGATGAGCGGTCGCAACTGCCTTCTTATTCATGTCGAAAATAGGGCCTTGGCACGGCAGCCACTCCGGGAGTTGACGCGCACGGGCTGTCCAGCGATGATATCAATCCAATCTACAGAGTCCCGAGAGGGTATCAAAGAGGAAATCCCTGCCATAAAAGTGACAAAAGCTTATTTTTCTCTCAGCGTCCTGATAAGCGCTTGAATTTTGCGGTTTTGCCTCTTGAATTGCTGAACCGACGATGGGTTCGACCTCGCCTGTTCTGAGCCTGCTCGGTCCTGGTCCTGAGGTCCTTTTCCCTGCGACGGAGATGGTGGTTCCGGTCGGCAGGCGAGTGGGGATTGTTTCGTTTCTCCCACGGTCATCGTTGACCCAAGGCCAACGATTTAACTCTTCCAAACGTCGGAAAGTCGAAGTACACGTGCTTACGTGCCAATTTTGGTTTTTGTTTCTTTAGGATCCTTACTCCAAATGAATTTTACTTTTACTTCGATTTTTTTCTCCTTTGCCTCTACCAACGTTTGTTCAACATGTACCAGCACCTCCACGGACCCTCTTCCCCCGGATTCTCGGCGCCCATTGCCGCCACCGCAACGTTATTTACAACCCGTGTTCTAGACCATTTTGGGAGGACAACAAATGTCGACCCGCAAACCGGGTCGACACAGGCTGATCTGCGCTGAGGAAAACCCCGGTGGAGTTCCGTACCGTTACATTCCAGTGCATGTCGCCGGGATGTGCACTGGGATTCGCCAGGGGGCGAGCCGGGGTGTTTAACCTGGCTGGGCACAAGTGCGGGAGTGGAACGGCTGCCAAAGCTCCGAAGCTTGTCTCGTCCTGGCTTGTCTTGTGGGGAAGAAGGGTTGCCGAAGCTGTGGAAGGGACGGGGACGAAACGCTTGAGGCCTAAAAATACCGTGTTGGGTTTGAAGGGCAGTGTGTGGTAAATGAAAGGGATCGTGGTAGCGGTCCGATGCGGCCGGGTCTTGTCCCTTTCGAGCATGACAGCACGCCGGCGCCGAACTTCCAGTTTGAGATGGGCCTGCAAAGAAGCTTTCTAGTGCGAATGGAACGGTGGATCTGGGGAGCCGAGTTTCCGGGGAAGGCAATTCCCGGAAGTAAATAAATAGGGGATCATGTCCCTCTTTTGTGAGCATCTCTGTCTCCTCCCCCTTCTCGTCATCCCTGAACCCATAATAATCACCTCTCACCCACAATGCTCCACAAAACCGCCCTCCTCGCCTGCGCGGCCACGGTGCCGCTGGTGTCGGCCCAGGTGTCGAACGACTTCGAAAGTGGCTGGGACAAGTCTGCGTGGCCAATCTACGCCCCCGACTGCAACCAGGGCGGCAGCGTGACGCTGGATTCGACGACGGCGCACAGCGGCAAGAACTCGATCCGTGTTGACGGTGCGGGGGGTTACTGCGGGCATGTGTTCGTAGGCACGACGCAGGTCCCTAGCGGGGACCTCTATGTCCGGACGTGGCTGTAAGTGTTTTTAAGTACTTGAAATAAGTAAAAGGATTTTCAGAGACTAATAGGACTCTGCTTGTAGGAAAGCCTCCAAGGCCCTAACCTCCTCCCACGTCTCCTTCATCACCATGCCCGACCCGGCACAAGGCAGCAACAAGCACCTGCGCATCGGCGGCCAGTCGCAGATCCTCATGTACAACCGCGAGTCCGACGACGCCACCCTCCCCGACCTCTCCCCTCAAGGCATCGCCGCATCCACCGCCCTGCCCACCGGCTCGTGGCAGTGCTTCGAGTACCACGTCGGCACCGACGGGTCCATCGAGACCTGGCTCAACGGCAACGCCATCGCCGGCCTGACCAGCAAGCCCGGCGACGGCAACGCCAACGCGGCCCAATGGCAGCGCAGCTCCATCAAGCCCAAGCCCTCGGGCGTGTACTTCGGCTGGGAGTCCTACGGCGGTGACACCAACACCTTCTGGTACGACGACATTGTCATCAGCTCGTCGCGCGTGGGCTGTGACGGAGGCTCGACTACCCCGCCGGTGTCGTCCTCGCCTGGCACGCCGGGCACGACCCTGACGACCTCGACGACTAAGGCCCCGGGGACGACTACCACCAAGCCCCCCGCGACAACGACGACGGCTACCACCCCGACTTGCACCGCCGCTCAGTGGTCGCAGTGTGACGGCATTGGGTACACAGGGTGCAAGACGTGTGCCGCGCCGTACACGTGCAAGTACTCGAGCGACTACTACTCACAGTGCTTGTAGAAGGTGACGATGGGAGTTGTGGCTGAGATGATGAACAATGATTTGTTGTTCAAGGAGAATTGTATATAGGTGTTATTTCTTGTCGATATTTGCTGTAGAGAAGACGAAGAAACGTATATATTGAGTTTTCAGTATCTTGGTCCGTTAAGTGCAACAGGCCATGCCATTTCGCCGTCGCCACGTTCATCATGCCCCGTAAATTGATCGTGTTACAGGCCGCCCGGTAGTTGTCGAGGGCTGATTCTGCCCAAAACGAGGACCAGGCTAGTAGATAATCACGGAGAGAGTGATGAATCAGGGGCTAGCTTTGAAACATTTGAGAAGCAGCGTATGGTTTGGGTGGAGCCCACAATTAGAAGATTGATTTTTCGAAGTACTGGTCTTTGAAGGAAAATGCACCCCGACAGAATTGGGTTGATGAAAAGGTTCTCGGCTATGCTATGGCTATGGAGTTTACACCCCGTTCTTCGATCATTTCAAGTCTGGGATCTTAGTCAAACGGCTGGTGAAACATAGTTTCGAAGCCCGTGGTAACGTGGTTTTAAATATGTCCGAAAAAGAAAACTTAGAATACATGAACAGGAGAAACGGGGTCTAATTGAGTAAGGAGATGGGATGGAATGAACAATTTGAAAGGCTACTTGAAGCTTCCGAATGCCGAAAGCTCTCTATAATAATAGGTAACAAATCTTGCATACTCCGTCTCTAAAATCAAACCACCGACTTGGTCGTAGGACCCTCCTCCGACCTAGGCACACCCATCTCAGCCAACGCCTTCTTCACCCCCAGCCGCACCCAACTCTCGATTTCCTCACTTGTCCCAACCGGGATTACCCCCAACATTCCCAACGCATTCGTTCCGACCTCTGTGCTCACCCTCGCCAGCCGCCTCGGAATAACCACCATCCACCGCCTCGTAAAAATCACGTTATGCGGGCACGCCGCGCCCGGTTCGGTGTTGTCAGGAATGTCACCCTTTGTCTGCCCGACAGTCTCAGCCTGCGCGAGTAAATTGGCATACACTCCCTCGACCTCGGGAGCGGTCATATCTTCCTTCTCAAAGCGTTGGTAGAACCACGAAAACGGGATCTCCGGTTCCTGTTGGCCCGCATCACCCTCTAGAAACGAAATCAAACTTCCTCGCCCCAAATCAAATTCGGACCCTAACTCCGAACTCGACCCCGAATCCGTCCCCGACCCTGACCATCTCATCGGCAACACCTGCATATGCTTATGCACCCGACTACAGCCGGAATCCCGACCACAGTTGAAAAACGCCAGATAGTCTTTCGACCCTCCCTCCAACGTCTTCTCCCTCCTCGGTAGAGAATGCAGCATAAACCACGCAAACTCAAAGTCATCCCTGTCGAGCGGCTCATGTTGGCGTCTGAAGCCGGAGGAGGTCAGGACCAGGAAGTGAGGGCGGGCAAGGGCGAATTTATTGGCGACTATGAAGTGAGTTCGTGTACCCGCAGGTTGGTAGGTGGACGTGGATGATGAGAAAAGGGGTTTTTCCGATGAGAAAAGGGGGATTTCGAAGCCGAGGGTGTCGATGTCGCTTCCTTCGAGTCGGCCACTACTGGGGTCGGGGTTGGAGGGGGGTTGTTGGAAGAGGGGTTTCTTGATGGTAGAGGGGGTGAGGAGGAATTGGAACTGGGTTAGTGTTGCAGAGATTTAGCGTCTTTTCCATTTGGGGTTTTATTTTCTGTTTTTTTGTTTGTCTGATGAGAATTATGGAGAGGGGATGAATACCTTGAGACCATCTTCGACATGCTCAATTTGCTCTTGTTGATCGTCGAAAAGGACTACGCCGGTCGCGACGAACTCGTCAAAGTAGGCGTGCACGACACCACGGTCCATGATAAGTTGTAGCGAGTTGTAGCCGCGGTGGTTCCCTGTGAATTGTTCGTAAGAGCGTCGGGGTGCTGCTGGGTTCAGATAACCGCGGCTGTGATGAGAAAGTTAAGTCAAGGTCAGGAACTGATTTTTGCTTGAAAACTTCAAGATTCCCCATTTAAAAGGTCCGATTGGCTGAGACCACCTTCCCCCACTCGCCATTTTCAAGGAAGCGACGACTTACTTACTCATGGGCATTCGTGGGTGGGCAATTAGTTCCTTAATGGGTATGGGTGGGTAGGTAGTACCTACCTAAATAATATGGGTTATAGGTAACGTACCTTATAAGCGAGCCGAACATATAAGCGAGCCGAACACTCTCCACCA
>NW_026944142.1:0-40553 GCF_033296635.1 Dichotomopilus funicola
GCAGGCTGAGGTACGGGGGGAAGCGGCCTGTGATGGACTGGGTGCTTTGGGGGGATGGTCTGGCTTGGGATTGGTCCTGTTACTACCGCCTTGATACTGGGGGATATGGAAGCGCGGCGCGGGGCTGGGAGCAGCGGGATTCGTGGGCGACTTGGCGGGTGCGGTTTCTGTTGGCTTGGACTGTCCACTGCTCTCGCCAGCGCCACGATTCAGGCTCTCAGAGGTCTCACGCCGAACGTTCCCACCTCCGCTGCCTCCAGTCCCGCTGCTGCCTTTGGCCACCGATACGGATGGGGTCGTGTAGCGATTTGACGGGCCGGACCACGAGTTTGGAAGCTTGCGAAGGGCATGAATACGTCTAGGGCCGTCCCCTGTTACAGCGCTGAAGGAAGCTGGTTGTCGAGCGGATCTTGGCGATAGCGAGGGATGTGAGGAAGACTCCTGCTGTGGGTCAGGGCGGGACGGCGGTGAAGCGGGGATAGGAGATAATGGGGTGAATTGGAGATCACTTCGTTGTTGGATGCCGCTGGGTCGCCGGCTAGTGTGGTGGTAGAAGGTAGGGCCGGGAGCCATGGCGTTTTCGATTCCGAATGGGGGTTATGGGTGATGGGGAAGATAGTCTGCGACACATGGTTAGGATACCCAGGTTGGGGTCGGCTAGATATAGCAGTCCGCATCGTTTTTTGGGCCCATATCTCCTAGCATTAGGAAACAACAATGCCTGAGACACCTTGAAGTAATACCTGCTAGCAGAGCAGTAGGGTGTTGGCCTGAATATCGGATGAAAAGGACCACAAAGTCATTCTGAACCATAATCACCAGAGCATTCTGCATCCTCTTGAGCTGGTGCGGCTGTTAAGCTCATAGGAAGAGTCCGTTAGGCAACTCCTTGTCCATCCATTGTAAAGCCGTCAGGAAGACATTGGCCGGGTATCAAAGGCTTGGACCCAAACATCGTGGTCTTTGAACACGAAGAATGCCCTGATTTGTCTTGCGCACACCAAAGAAACCACATCGGAACGAAAGTCGCAGAGTGCCGAACCGCATTAATATTTTGAGAGTCTATCCGCCAAACGCCGCCCATGATGTCGTTCAATACCCTGGATAGCCGATCTGCCGGTCCATGCCCACTATATCGTACATCCAACTGCGAGGTCTCAGACCATGGTCCATTTCTATCGTGGTCGTCGTCGTTCGGAACCGTATCTCGTCGTTTACTCAGGGCTACCGATGCGTTAGTCGTCGCGGTATCGCAATATCCAGCGTGTGGGGCATACCAGAGAATGGCACCGGCAAAGCCGCTAGCCAAGAAGGTAACAGCTACCTGTGATGATGTCAGTAAACCACCCCTAAGCAACAAAGAAGGTTGGACGCACCCCGAATGCTGTGACGCTGCGGACAATGGAGGCATTCTCGGAGGTGACAAAGGCGTCGTAAAGGCCGGTGATGGGGTTGTATGAGCGGCGGGAGCCGCCGATACGCTTGGGAGCCATGTTGACGATGGGTGTTGCAGTATTCGATTGGTGTTTCCAGTCGATGAAGTTGCGATTGAGAGAATCGAGGTGGGGACTTGGTAGCGAAATTTCATGAACGCACAGACGCAAGCCACGAATGCCAGCCACAATACCCCACACTCAGGTGGCGTTGTAAGGCCCGTTCTGGAAGGAAGTGGGCCTTTCGACATCATTCCACCATCTCACCCCCCACCAGTCCAACCTCCAAGAGATCGATATCATGAGCATGATGAGCTCTTAACCAGCCGATTTCTTGATTTCAGCCTGATGGCCATAGAATGCGCCAGCTCGAAGCTCTGGGGTTATAACACGTGCAAAATCGAAAATGGCTGAAAGCTCGAACGTCCCCCACTCCAGTGTCGGCGGGGGTGGGTTCATCCCAGCGTTGCCCTCACCTGCGCCAACTACATCCACAACAGCCAGCCTACCATCTGCCGGGCTCCCACACCCCCGCTCACGAGCCCTTCGCCCGGGTTCCTCCAAAGAGGACCAGGTGCGGAATTTTGTCTCGGAGCGCATGGCACACATCACTCGGCGCTTCATCAAGAAATTTAAGACAGGGGCAACGGGGGATGACGTGGGGGAAGGAGATGCTCATGTGGATGAGGATGGCGATGATGGGGTTGAGGGTTACAGTTCTATCGATGAGTTATCGAAGGATTTGGATGAAGTAATTGGTGTGGTTTGGCTGTCCGGTACTCGTAAGTGAACCCTGGATAGGCTGCCTATCCTCTGTCCGTTAGCTAATTTTAGCAGCAAATATACAAATTCCGTCACTTCTTAACATAGCCAGCGAGTTCAACACATGGATGGCCGGTCTCCCTGCGTCAGCCAACCCTGTGTTTAAAACACTTCACAAATTAGATCACTGCTTCGCCAGTCTGCTCTCGGGCGAGGATATTGAAACCCACGAGTCACTTCCAGGATTCGAGAACGGCCTCCGCAGCGGAATGTCCCGGACGGATATGGTACGCTGCAAGAGCACGGTCCAGAATGCGAGGGTCGTGGTGGTCGATGTGATGAGCAGACGACATGCGATGGGTGTGATAAGGGAGGCGGAAGGAGAGCCGACAGAAGACACGGAGGATAGCGGTTTGGATGGCCCTGGTGGTACGTGGAATGATGAGGGCGAGGAAGATCTTTACATGGATGTGGCACGGGTATATGAACATACTCTCGTCAAATTGGGTGACACGTTAGGGGAGTCAGGGGTAGCAGATGTGGAAATGTCGGCGGATTAGAAATGCGGTCCATTTGGGTCTAAAGAACCCCTTAACCAGCGTTTAACATGGCGATGTTGTTACCCAAGGTCTCAGTGGTGCGGGCCCATGCCTATCTCCCAGGGCAAGTGCAGTGAAAGCTTAATTGCTCCTGCCTATGCTTTATGCATCATGGGTCGGAAGGATCAATTAATAGCGCCGTGCAATCTATTCAAATCTCAGACAAACCCAGTGCAGTATCATTTAGTCTGTTCCAAGTCATTACCTACTTCCTGTTCATTCACGGTTCCCGAGGGGCTCAACTGTATCAAAGAGTTTTAGCCCCCTTATGTCGCCCACCTTCTTTTCCGACCTTTGTGACCTACAATTCTTCGTATTTCTACAATCTCAATTCCGCAAAATGGCCATGCGCTTGATTCCGGCAGTCTTCGGGAATCAACCCGAGGATCCGGTAGAAACCTTCTTCCGCCGCCTACCCTCGCCCATAGACCACTACAGAGAATGGCTGAATCCACATGCTTCCGAAAAGAACAAACCTACGTGGCATGATGGAATAATTGCTGCGCAGCTATTCATGCTTAGCGCCGAAACGCACGAGTCGAGCGATCCCGATTACAGCCGACTTCTCCCACACATCCGAACTGCCGCGTCGGCCGACGCGCCAACTGACCAGCTGTACGAGCAACTCGGGGCCTTGGCGCTTGAGAAGGACATTGCTGGTGATGACCACAGCTACAAGGCTCAGCATCTCCGTTATGCCCTGTGGATGGCGCAGGGTCGGAAGGATGAGACATCGCCGTTCCCGATTCCGAATGTCCAATTGCCGGAGCTAGACAACTACATGATACCAGCAGGGCCTGACCTGCCGTACTCCCTGGCTACACTGGCTCCCTCCTTTTCGCCGAAAACATGTGCTCAGTGCGAAAAACAGGGCGAGATACTCAAATGTTCCGCCTGCAGGATGCCAGGGCCGGGAACCGATACGCTCGCCACGGCGTACTGCAGCCGGACGTGCCAGGCCAACCATTGGCCGGAACACAAAGCACGATGCAAGGACCTACAACAGTTCTACCGGGCAGCTGCCATGTATCAGCAGATATTTGACCACTTCTTGGCCGAAACCTACACCTTGCAGCCGATAGAGATGACGGAGCGGAACGGGGTGGCCATGATGAAGGAGGAAAGCGGGGAATCCGAAGTCTAGGTGGCATTTCCCACAGGAATGGCCCCGTCACAGGGAGTGGGACAGGCATTGCTGACGCAGACACGGTTCGGTGGAGATCGCGTCTTTGGGGTAGCCAAGTCGTTGTTGGAGATGTTGTTTCGGCGTGAGTCCCCAACCCTAATTCAGATCATATCGCGCTACGTCTAGACACAACATTACTGACGAGGGTGACATTAGCAATCTGTTCGGACATAGTCCAGCTTGATTATCTCCCAAGGAACATCCATCGCCCTGTCTGTGTCGCAGCCATCAACGGCTCTTCTCCAGTTATTCACCGCCTCAACACTTGGACACAGCACACAGCAGCTGTGTTCTTCTTTCCCTCGTCCAATCTACATATTCTTTACAACCCGACTGCATCACAATGTGGTTGGGAGGAAACGGTGTCTACACCAAACGCCTTTTACGCCCAACGTGTGGGAGCGGTGTTGTCCAAGAAGACAATAGATCGATATCTCCCAGGGACGATGTTGACCCAGAACTGGGAGAGAGGCGAACCAACGATCTGGAACCATGGAAAACGGATTTCATGTCGGATTGGGCGTGGCCATGAACATAAACCTGCGAATTCGGAAGAGTTAGCGATTGAGGCGCTCGTGTTGAGCATATGGCCACAAGTGCGGACGAAGTTTGGAAGAGAAGGAAAAGGGAGTTTGAGTGACGGGATGCGGGCATTTTTACGGCTGGGGCGCGAGAAGTTCCCGATCGCCAGCAAGGCTGTCGTCGACGCTGTCAAACGTGGATTGTCGGTCATTGCACGGGAGGTACGGATCGGCAGTGTACCCGTGGTGACAATCCAGAGTCTACAACCGCTCCTAAGAACAGCAGCTCTCACCAGGGGAGCGGGCGGGGATGACACAGAAATTGTCTCCAATTTAGCCCTGATGTGGTGCAGTGAGACGGAGCGGTTGGTCACGCTGAGTCAACCGGGCAATACGGCGAGAACGGAGACCAAGTGGTGGAGAAGGTGGGCTCCCGCGGTGGAAGTCAAGTTACCATGGACGGCAGCGACAGCCCAGGCGGTGATGGCCAGGGCGACACTGCTGGAGAAGGCGGCTGGTATGCAAGTGAGGACGTCGGCGCAGAAGGCGCAGTAGATGGTCGGAGGGTGTGTCACAAATTCTGGCGCAGTAGCGGAGGCGAGGGCCTGATGAGGTTGATAGTAGTTATTCCGGCCCGGAATACGGATCAAGTCTGCGATGTGAGTGGTGGAGATCCCGGCCTGATCTCGGCGCTTGGAAACGGGATCTCGGAACCCCCCCGGGTTTCCTGACCGGCGGGAAGCCCGGGCATTTGTGAAAGTCTTACACTTTGGGGGAACTAACTATGGCTTGGCAGCGGTAGCGGAACATGCGATACTTTAGTCAAAAAGCGTGGAGAATTCAAGATCAGCGTTGTCGATTCCCAAGTCTGGCAACTTGTTCGTGAACATGAAGGCCGGCCGTTATCTAATGGGTGGGGCCGGTACTATGTTTGCAATAAAGAATGTGCTGCCGAACGGGAGTGCCGAGAGGACCGTTTCGGGCGGTTCGTCCGGATGATCGAGGTAAGTTTTGATGTCGATCATTTCTACTATTCTGCTTTGGATCCGTCCTTGGCGGCTCGCGGGGTTAATCGCGCGGTTATCGGTTGTTGTTGAGGATCAGGGAGTGGGATTGTTGGAGTAGGGCTGTTCTCTGCAGGCCTTAATAACTGAATTACCCCTGAACGGATGTAACCCCTGTACCGCATTGAACTCCGACTCAAAATACCCAGTTACCCCAACTCGATCTTCTACAGTCAATATCTCTAATTATTTCATTTTCGCTCTCGTCTCTCCATTTCTCACTTGTTAGGTAAGTCCCTTCGTCGTTTCTCGGGGCCCACCGCAGTTTATTCCGTCCCAGGAGATTTCGGGTGGTCAATTTCCGTCAACCGGCTTGGCCCCCCGACTTGGCTGCACTTGGCTGGACTTGGCCAGACTTGGCTGCACTTGGCTGCACTTGGCTGCACTTGGCGTTACCGCAAAACAAGGACTTGGCGCGTTAGTTTTCGCTGGAGATTCGTGCATTCTGCGGTTCTGGAATGAAGCGAAGAGGGGCGGATGCTGCAGAAGGACGGGATGGAATGTTCTTTTCCTTCTTTCGATTTTGTGCGCGCGGCTGGGGGCGGGCGGAACTCGGCAGAGGGTGAGACACTGAGATCGTGGGGGGGATTCGTTGGCGATGCTGCGGGCATGGGTCACGGGTGGGCGCGCATGTGCGAATCGGTTGGTGTTCCTTGCAGGGCCGAGCGAAAAGAACAGAACGAGTACAGGGGCTGAGAGGGAAAGAATGATGCGGTGGCGGAAGTTCGGGACCGTGGCGCCGTTTTCCGTTGTCCTTCGTTTGTGGTTTCTTTGCTTGTCGCGAAACGGCTTTTTGGTGGTGGGTTGCTGCGGGTGGGCTCGGCGGAGGACCCACGATCTGGGACACGGAGATGCGGGGAGGATGGACCGACGGTGTGGAACGGGGATGGTTATCGATGGGGAGAAGGAGGGATCGAATGGGTTACGTTGTGGAGAGTGTGATTGTGTATAAGAGTACCCTTTCCCCCGGCCTGTTTATCTCCCGTGGTGTTTACCTCCTACCTCCTCAACCGCCCCATCTCCTCTTATCCTTACCTCTTCTGCTTTACCATACCTTCGCCATGGCTCGCACCACTGCCGCCCTCGGGCTGGCCTCGCTCTTCCTAGGCGCGGCCCACGCCCAACTGCCCGGCGAGGCCACCGAGGTCCACCCGGAGCTGACCACCTACCGGTGCTCGCTCGCCGACGGGTGCAAGGAGGAGACCAACTACGTCGTGCTGGACTCGCTCGCCCACCCGGTCCACCAGGCCGACAACGACTTCAACTGCGGCAACTGGGGCGAACCCGCCAACTCGACGGCCTGCCCGGACCAGGAGTCGTGCGCCAAGAACTGCATCATGGAAGGCGTCGATGACTACTCGACCTACGGTATTACCACAAATGGGGATGCGCTACGTCTGCTACAGGTCCTTGATGGCCGCGTCGTCAGCCCCCGCGTGTACTTGCTCGACAGCACCGAGCGCAAGTACGAGATGCTGTCGCTGACTGGCAACGAGTTTGCCTTCGATGTTGACGCCACCAAGCTGCCCTGCGGCATGAACAGTGCACTGTACCTGTCCGAGATGGATCCTACTGGCGCTGAGAGCGAGCTTAACCCCGGTGGTGCTTACTACGGTACTGGGTACTGCGATGCCCAGTGCTATGTCACTCCGTTCATCAACGGTCTTGTACGTTCATCTGATCTGTTACTATTCCTCAAAAAAGTGCCATTGGGACTGACTGATTCTTCTTCCAGGGCAACCTTGACGGCAAGGGCGCGTGCTGCAACGAGATGGACATCTGGGAGGCCAACGGGCGGTCCAACCACGTAGCCCCCCACCCGTGCAACGTCGACGGCCCCTACCTCTGCGAGGGCGCCGAGTGCGAAGCCGACGGCGTTTGCGACAAGAACGGCTGCGCATGGAACCCGTATCGCGTCAACGTGACCGACTACTACGGGAACTCGGCCGACTTCAAGGTCGACACCACCCGCCCCTTCAGCGTCATCACCCAGTTCCCCGCCGACGCCGACGGCAAGTTGACCGCTATCCACCGCCTGTACGTCCAGGACAACAAGGTCATCGAGTCCTACGTTGTCGACGCCGAGGGCCTGCCCAAGACGGATAGCCTCAACGACGAGTTCTGCAGCGCGACTTATTCCACCAAGTACATCGGTCTTGGTGGTACCACCACCATGGGCGATGCGTTGACCCGCGGCATGGTCCTGGCGCTCAGCATCTGGTGGGACGAGGGCGGCAACATGAACTGGCTCGATGCTGGTGAGGCCGGCCCTTGCAACCTTGATGAGGGCAACCCAACCGAGATTGTCAAGGTCGAGCCCAACCCGGAGGTCACTTTCAGCCGCCTGCGCTGGGGTGAGATTGGCTCAACCTATGCTGATGCTAGCACTGGTGGCGGCAAGTGCAAGAAGCGTCGTGCTGCCCACTACTAAGCGGCAAACGGTTAGGAAGAGCAAGGTGGTCGGGTGATGATGTACATAGGGCGGATTGAGGGATGCGGAAAAGGGACGAACAGAGTCAAGTAGATAACTGGCCGTACATAAATTGGAAATTCTGGTTCCGACCTGAAGAAATTACTACTTCATTCCTTTCCTTCGTGAATGTTGGATTTCCTTCCTTCCGGCAAACCCCCGTGGTTAAAACTTCTTTCAGTTGTTTCGTTACTTCCTGCGTGTCTTATCTCAACACCACTTCGAAGAGAAATATTGGCAAATATTCTTTATCTTTCTTTAAGCCTCGAGAGATTGGAACACTCAAATATCGACAAAGAGGAGCCATCACCGTGAAACATTCTGGGAGACCCCCAAGACGCTTAGTGATAGGGTTAGGGTTTAGTACTTGGCTCCTTGGTTGCCAATTTTGCGCGGCTTCACCGTTGTTCTCGACTCAACGAAAAGATCACAAAGGCCTCTACGCTAATCACCCCACCCCGTGGCCCTCGCCACCCCAAATCTACCCATTTTTCGGGTCGGCCGGTCCGGGGCCGGATCTGACCGTAGGATTCAGATGTGTCTTTCGCCAACGTTGGCGTCTTTGGTGGAGCATATTTTCTGCACCAGCGGGGGATTTCGAAGTCGAGACCTCTCCTTTTGGGTCGGTGCTCCACAGATACGTACCATAGGCGCGGGCTGGACCGATCCGGTCAAGGGTCCTGTGAAAACGTCCCGCGATGGGCTGTTTTCGACGTGTTGCTCAAGGAAAGTGAGGTGCTTTATGACAGGTTTGTTTCAGCCCGGTTAAGGTCTCTCATTGAAGAGTGACGTTGCTACTTAGGTGTCCGTGGCATTTAGAGGAAGGCGCTCACGCAGAGACCTCCTGGCGCTTGCTTCTTTGAGCTTATGTCGTGTCGAACCATTCGCATCGTTCCATTGTGACGGAACGGAACGATTGATCAGCCTACCAATCGAGCCAACGTTTCACCGGCCCTTCATCACACACCATGCAAGAAGCTCAAGCAGCGACAAAAACAGGAACAATCCGTCTCAAAATGCCACGTTGAGGCTCGACAGTCCCAACCCCAATCTGAACGTCTCTCACTCTCAGCACCAGGTCCCCAACTGACCCCTGTCAATCGCCCGCAAACCCCTGAACGACCCCAACTTTCAGCGCCTCTCCAACCCATGCCAAGCCGCGGTGCCATGCGGCTTCGGAAGTTTCCCCACAAAGATCCGCGCTGGCGATGCGCCGCTTCGGCCCTGTCTCCATATTTCCCCATCTCAACCCCCCGGGCGGAGCTGCTCGAATGCGGCCTGATGCGGCAACTCGGGAAGACGACTCCGGAGGACAGCACAACAGTTTTTCAAGATAGGCGCATTCGGTCAGTGCGAAGGAAGACTATTTACTCTGGTGGCGGGCTGAGTGGGACGGCGAGAGAGGGGATGGCGTGAGAGATTCTTTTTTTTCTCCGTTTCTAATTTCAAAACAAGCGTTTGTTTTTGTCCGCCTCCTTCGACATCCATTACTGTTTCTTCACCTCTCGCTCCGTGACCATCACCATCCGCCCGAACAACAGTCACCCACCCATCGCCCCCCACCATGAAGCTTGACGCCCTCGTAGCCGCCACCTTCTTGGCCACAACCGCCCAAGCCGTCGGCCCCAACGGCCCCGGCGAGCAGCGGCTGACCGGCGAACCCGAGAAGCTGGCCAACTGGCGCTGGCCCAACCCCTTCACCTCCGACGCCCACAAGCAATTCACCCCCTCCTGCGAGGCCACCGCCAAGTTCGACGCCGAACAGTACATCCTCGAGGATCTCAGCGAGCAAGAGCCCATCGGCCTCCTCGCCTTCCGCGACGCCCTCAAGGAAGTCTTCTCCACCCGCGAGTACCCCGGCAGCTGGGAAGGGATTGACCCGCACGGGTATGACCGCGTGCTGCTGCAGATGGCGTACGATGAGATCCCGCTGGCGGTGCGTGAGTGGCATGAGCACCAGGAACGCACGGATGGCGAGGGGAAGGGCCTGTTTGCGCTGTACCCGCGCCCGGCTCCCGGGACGCGTGTGATGCATACTATTACGATTCCGAAGGAGGTGCCGGTGCCGGAGGAGTGGCGCGAACGGGATAACACGAGGGTGTTGCTGTTTTCGCCGGGGGCCGTGTATGAGACGTTGCCCCTGTGGGTCGCTGAGGGCAGTGATTGCGAGGGTAGGTTGCCTCACTTTTCGTTTGATTTCTTTTTTTTTTCTTGTGTCCGTGGGAGGCCTTGGCCTCAAATCTTGGTCTTGCTTCTGTCCACAACTTCCGCGCCTCGTCTTCGGTGAACCTTGACTTATGCTAATGACTGGATGATAGCAACCCTTCGTGACTTGTCCTTGTACACCGGGGAATTGTCAGATGGCGGCGTGGTCGCCTACCCGGTCACCCACACCACTCCCAACCGGAAGCAGAAGCGCCGAGATATCGAGATTGAAATTAAGGCGCAGGTATTGAAGAAGAACGTTGAGCAGGGTGAGGCCCAGAAGGAGGAGCTGTAGGTTTGAAGGAGCCCAGCGAGGAAGGGATTTGAGGGAAGCCAGCGAGGAAGGGGGAGGGAGAATTGCCAGTTTTACACCGTCTATGCACCTGTATCAGATTTCCTTTGTTAATACCATATGATGAGCATCGTAGCATCAATACCACCATTTTACTCCTTGTTCTTGCCTTTAATTTCACAAGAGTACACGTCCGGACTCCATTCGATTGTTGCCTTGTCACCTTGTGATTCCCACCGTATCACCAATTCAAGGGCGGCCGCCCGCCTGAAGGTATTGCTACTGCCTCTGACCCGGACCGGAGGGCCCAGAGTGAAGCGTTGGATGGTTGGATGGTTGGATTAAATATGGCCGCTCTGCTGTTCGCGCCTGGCGCTAAATGATGTAGGTCACCCGGGGCAGTCGACGGCGTCTAGAAAACTGCCATCTGCTGGGGATGGGTTGCCTCGTCACATTCCGATCCCTTTGAGGAAACTGAGCTTGTTTAATAAATCCTCTCTTTTCTCCCATACCCCTTCCTCCTTCTCCTGCCGCTCCTTAACCACTTCCCTGCGTCTTGTTCGCAGTGGCAGATTCACTAGCAACATCTAGTCACCCGCTTATTTGAACAGTCAATTCGACATCTGGCCCTTGACAAAGCTCAGCGGCCATCATGGATAACAACGACCCTCCGAAGAAGCACCATGTCGTCGTCGACCTGGGAGATCCCAACGCCAAGCCTATGGCCTGCTATGCCGCCGACGAAGAAGAGCCCAGGCCAGGCAGATTAAACTGGCAAACCGCGATCTACTCTATTGATGATGCGCAATGCTTGTATGGAGACGTATGGAACGCGCTGGGGTCCGGTAATGTGTCCACACTCAAGTTCCGGTGTGCCATCTCGACTGGTAGAATCGATGATTCTCTCTGCCCACATCTGGGCAGCGCATCAGTCCCGGCAAGCGACGACTACGAGGACAGCGACAATGAAGCCGGTGATGCACCGTTGAGTCGGACAAGCGAGCTGCGGTTGGGGTTCCAGATGGTTCTTGAGCTTGCTAAACGACTGGTCAACCAATTACCTCCCGGAACGCTCCGCGAATTTAGGTAGGTGTTGTCCCAGCTTATCCCCCCATCGAACGGCGCTGATAACGGAATACTTCCCACGTATAGCTGGGATATAGCAACGTGTGTATCTTCGAGCCTGATAGCGGCACTGGCGGTCGGCCAGCCAGAGCTCGAGTCCCTCAGCCTTACGACCGACGCATTTTGTCCTGTATGTTAACCTGCCAACGAATACCTCGTCGACTTGGATCGCTTCCGAAACCTGAAATCGATCTCGTGCGGTGGGATTCAACCGCACAACCGAAAAGCGTTGCGGGGGGCCATCTTCAACAACCTCCACCATCTTGAGACACCCGACATAGACGCACAGGAGGTGTTTAGCTCTCAGGATTTGTATCCTCGCAGAGCTATTAGTCGTGGGACGATGCATGGGAAACCATGGTAACCCAGTTTCTTGACCCCAGGGCTTGCTTCCCCACTCTTCGCAACCTCCGCCTCGAACGCATGGCATTCAGCGACCCTTGCATTGATGCCCCGAAGAGACAAGTTGATTTCAGCTCGCCGGAGTCGCGCAGTATTGTGCATTGCGGCGTGGACATGGATCTTGTCGACGCAATCGCTAATCATCACCGGGGTCCCCCAAACTTGAAGAGGTTGGAGATCGCGGCGGCGCACCTGTACGAGGCAGAAGGAGCGGTCGGAAAACTACTCAACGGCACCAACGGATTGGTCGACCTTTTTATGTCTGTGAATGCTAAGCGACGACCCGAGACAGGAATAATTCCGGTTTGGAAGGCGATTCAAAATCACAGGACCACCCTCAAACGACTAGCTTGAAAACCAATTAACTACCCCCTTTGACCTGTTTGTTCAAGAATTTGAAGCTGATGATTGTCGGCGATCCTCTCGGTCTACTATCAGAAATGCTTTCTCGATTCTTATATGGTCAAATTCAGTTCTCTCAGGGTTGTGCACGTCCGACAAAGCGGCATCAGCCAGCAATCCCGGATGGATGGGGGTTTACCTCGATCTCGAGCGTTCAACTTCTCAGCCATCCCACCCGACAACCTAAACGGGATTCATTCAGAAAGGTGCCCCGAGGGATTCGACAGGGTGGTTAAAATATCACATCAGCGGCTGCAAGATCCGTCGCTGCTCGATGACGACTTCCGAGCCTTTCTGGATGGGCCTTTGGCCCAACTGGAATATTCTCACTCCAGGTGGTGGCCTTTGGAGACTTTGCATACCGTAGGACCAGCCTGTACCTGCACAACCTCATCATTCGTCGACGCAAGCACGGTTATCAGGTCTTCGATCCCCGCGATGCGGATCATCGGGAGTGGGAGCCTCTGGTTAAGTCGGGCTGGGACGTCTTATCCGCCTGTCCGTTTGAGACGTATTGTCCTCGGCCAACGGATATCTACTGAGACAGGGATGGTTTATGGCATCGATGTGTGCATTGATGTTAGGAGAGAAGGATGCTAGATTGCCAGGACTTTTCCTTTCTCTTCTTGTCTTTTTCTTTCCCTGTTGTTTGTGGAGTCCAATACTTAGACCATCGGCTTCAGTCCCCAAAACATACATTTTCACCACTTCCCGCTCCGCAATTAATTAACGCAGTAGCCTAAAGCTCAGCCGTCATTCTTCCCTAATCTAGGATTTGTGTCCTAGTTCTGAACATGGGTTGCAAGCGCTACGGTCAAGCTGACATTTTGGCATGTGATGGATGTATCAAACAAAATAAACCGCTTTGTTGGGCCGAGATTGTTTGTTTGGACCGCCGGTGGTCGAAGACGCGTTCAACGAGGCGGCATGTGAGACGGTTGGTTCAAAGCCTCCGTCTTTGGGATCCCTCTTCGAAACCTTGGATTAAGGCAGACAGAGCCGGTGTCAAAGCCTGGGCTTCCACTCGATGGTCTAGGTTAGAGCGTGGGAGTACCAAAACATCCTGATTGCTGACCAATCCCAGTGAGATTGACCCGTCTGTTGAGTCCAGCGGGTGTAATTAACAAAAAGTACCAGCCCGCTCCCACACGCTTTATGGTCCTTTTCTTATGCTCGATATCTGAGCCGCGATATGTGGCCTGAGAGTTCCAGTAAGAACAGACCGTTGGTGCAATACGCAGCAAGCACTGTGCAAATCACATCAGGGCTAGGCGGTGTCATTGTGCATTGTGAGGCGGAAGGTCGTTGTTTCTGGCCTCGATTTGCCTCGCCTGGCCATGATGATGGGTATGAGAGGGCCGGTGGGATGCAGGTTGGCCAGTTCCTTGGGTTAACCCTCATCTCCTGCGCCGTGATTTGCAAACTGAGGCTAAGCTGTGAGTGGATGGGAAGCAACGAAAGCCGAAGAGGGCGTCACACCGTCGCCGTATCGATATGCGATGCCGTGTTCAGGTCCTGGTGAGAATGGGTTATGCGAGGCTGGGACATGACATGGACGGGAAAGAGGCCAAACGCTGGGGCGACTGCAGGCTGGGGTGACGAGGTAAATTAGATGCCTCTGACTTCATCTGTATATAAACCAAAGCTGGCGTGAAAACCTTTTCGCACTCATACTTCCTTACACTCAACTTTCTCACTCATACCTTTGATCACTCCACTCCACCACAAACCTTGTACGGTCAACATAAACCATCGCCCCCCAAGAATCCAAACATCATGGCCTACAAGGAGGTACTCAACCCTAACCCCATTCTAGCGGTTGGTGTATCATCGCATTCACACCGCCCCCTCGGTAGTAGATGACGGTTGTCTCACCTTTACGGGGGACGATACCTCTTTGGAAATCAGGAATGCCCGATCTAACGCTTCTCTCCTCGCCGACTTCAACCTCGAATGCTTGGGTCTTGCTTGCAGGCCAGCGGAACTGGTGAGCCGACCTCGATTTGTTTCAACCCGGATTGTTGCACCCCTGTATGGCCGCTTGCAGTGCTAACCCCGCTCATGTTTGATATAGCAAGCACTCCTGATGCCCTTCACCCTCAAATCCACACGGAAGATCGTCCATGTACGGCAGACGGGCCAACATCACACGCCGGGGAAGGATTACAAATCGCGAGCACTACTGAGCGCGAATAAACTGGTCAATCAAGGCATTGAAGTCGAGAAAGTGACAACAACCAAAGGGAAAGTTACTGTTCCATACAGTGACTTGCAGAATGTACTTGACCCGACCTTCAAAAAGTTCCTGAAATTGGCTTTTGGACCTAAGGGAATCTCATCCTTGCAAGTGGTTGTCTTCGGAGACTTTTCCCACTACCGTTACGGCCTGTTCACGCACAATTTGTTCATCTGCCGATCAAATAAGGAAGAGGGGGCTGGCGGAGAGACCTTTCAGGTTTTTGATGCCAGGGACCGGGAACATGCTGAGAGGTGGGAAGAATACCTTGACCCGCAGGAGGACTTTTTCATAGCCTGTCCTACTGGGCCTTATGTACCTATTGAAGGCCAGGTTTACTGATGAATGGGGTTCAATTGAGGGCAGCTTACGATAGTGGTTGGGTTGAGCGAGATTATTTTGTCGCCAGAGGATTGTCAAGGTGTTAAGAAGATCTGGCTCGGAACTCTCTGTCGTGTCAAAAGGATACAAAAGATGTGGAACTATTAGGGTCCTTTTAATTGCGTTGCAAACGGCGTAACTCTCGTTAACTTTGCATCCCCCTCATAAATACCGCATGTCGTGACATTGTGGTTCATATACGCGACTGCTGGTTCGACTTGACAATTTGAACCACGGTTCCTCTTTTTGAGGATGTTACGCAGTGGTGAGTTGCGCCCACCCGTGACACAGCTCTTTGATCAAAATTTGATATTCGGCCATCTCGTTATGTTTCGTTAACTAAACATGCTGTCTTTGTGAGTTGATACTTTGGCAAAACAAACCCACACAAAAACTTATAATCCCCCTTGCTATTTGGTTGATGCCTGAATGCCAGCGGCTTTTCTGGGATTTGTTTAAGACCCCCCCAAATTGATGCTTAATTCCCAGCTCACAGCCAAGCCCTCTTCAACCCCCTTCGTTATAAGAGAGGCTTAATTCCCGCCCTACTAGTGAGGACTTGTTTACAGTTTCACAGCCCCATGGTCAGGGGGTCGAAAGTGGAAAGTAAACAAAAGGGTTAGGGTTTCACATTAACTGGTTCCTTCCCCCACATGCGGATTTGAGGGGTGTGCAAGTCAAATGAGATACCTTCCGTTTTCGTCCAGGTGCCGTTAAGATAATTGGGCGAGCCTGCAAGCCGCTCTTTTGATTCCACAAAATCGCTCACAGGGGAAAGATGACTGAACGAGGAGCATGGGGGTTGTCTCAAATCGGTGCATTCGAAATGGTGTCTTGGGATGGGGCAGCCTCGCACGCCATTTTCGGGCCCTTTGACGAAAGCCACGAAGGCGGACGGTGTACTATGTATCATCCACCGCAACTCCCTCAGTGCCTCATCACCCCTTCATCGCTCACTTTTCTAGGATTCCGGCTTATCATCTCAACTCCCAGAGCAACCTCCATTTTACCTCGCCGGCTCATCTTGACCATCATTCGCCTGTCCCGACTCGTCCGCCTGGTCCGCCGACTTACACCTCCGCTGCAACGACCCAGTTTTTTGTGCCAACGAAAACAGAAACGACACCGCGGCGAATGCGCTTGACGCCGCAAAAGCTATTCGCAATGCGTCAGCATACAATGCCCGAACCGCAACTTCCAAGACCGGCGGCAGCTCGCTGATGGAAAAGAGAGATTGGCGAAGCTTCTCGATGAGCTATCATCGCGTCAGCAACAGTGAACAAATAAGGGGTGCGGAGTTGGGCACAAACCTCCTCGGTAGCCGCGTCACCCAGCGTCCCCGGCAGCCTCACCAACAACACGTTCTGCACGATGGCAGCGGTGATAGTAACACCGTATATTGTGCCCATGGAACGGATCAAGTACACAGTCGACGTAGCAACCGCTTGTTCTGTTGCAGGTTAGTCATGTCCACCACGCTTGCTTGTCAAAGCCCCCATCGGTACTTACCCTGATGCTCAAAGAGAGAGACAAAGCTAAACAGGACACTCGGGTTGGTCAGTCCCAAGCCGAGGTTTGCAGGTACCATGTACAACGATTCTTTCCAACGGCTGTCTGTTATACCCATCGACATCGCGAGGAGATTCCCCAACAACATTGTGGCCGTCCCCAATTGAACGTTCAGGCACAGCGGATACCCGCGGTGCATCAAGACGCCAGCAACCACACCGCCAACTGGGGTTGCAAGAGCGGGAATTATGAGCCGTAAACCGGCCTCCGACGGAGAATCGCCACGCACAGCCTGGAAATAAAGAGGGACCATGAACATGTACTGGAAGGCCGTCAGTGGAAAATCACGGAGATGAGTAAGGAGATCAGTCGGGTCAGGAAGGGAGGAACTCACGGCATAGGCAGCCATCCCGGAAAACACATTCGTCAGCTGGACGACAGTCGGTTGCCAACCTTGCAGCATCCGCAACGGTATCATGGGAATGGCCTTGGTTGTTGCTTCGATCCCCACGAACATGAAGAGGAGGATGACGCTACCCACAAGCGACCCGATTACAAGGGGACTTCCCCACGGGAACTCGTTGCCACCTAGGCTCAGTCCCATAAGTTGGGCCACCAGGGCAATCACGAGCACGAGAGCACCCGAGAAATCTAGACGCTGCATTGCCGACAACAACGGGCGTTTTGGATCCAACGTGGGAACCATGCATGGGGGATTTTCCAGTACCACATATCCGACAATGAGTGCTAGCACCGATACGGGCACTTGGAGCAGAAAGCACCAGCGCCAGCCAATGCTTTCAGCAATGACACCACCACATGACGCACCAAGCACGGCACCGAAGCCCACGAGGATGTTTTGCATGGCCTGATACATGCCGCGCTGCTTGAAGGGAATAATATCCGAGTTGATGACGGTGGCTATGGACGTTCAGCACATCTTGACGGTGTTACAACGGGTTGTAGGAGGTACTTACCCATCGTGATCAACCCTCCACCGCCAAAGCCAGTCACGCCCCGCATAATGTCGAGGACGAGCATACTGTTGGCGACCGAGCAACCGAAGCAACCGACCATGAAGGTTACCGTTGAGATGAAGAAGCATATCCGGCGCCCGAACATATCGGAGAATCGACCATACAGCGGCTGGAAAGCTGTGCTTGTGATCAGGTACGAAGTCGTCAACCACGCCGCGTTATTCACGGCATTGAAGTCGGACCCAATGGCGGCGTATGTCGACGCCGTGATGGTGCCGTCAAAGCCCGATAGGAAAACATTGGCCCACAAGGCTGTTCACGGTCCATTGATCAGCATCAAGCGAGAGATTCAGGTTGGTCGCTGCCTTTTCGTTATGTGCTCCCTTTACGTACCTGTTTCAATCCACCAGAACCCTACGGAAGGCTTCCACTCTTCCTCAAGACATTTTCCAAATGTCACATATGTGGACTTGCTCTGCGATTCGAGGAGAGGCGTTGTTTCGTCAACACCCTCCCCTTGGACGACTTCGTCGTTTACTGTTCGAGTCTCTGCTCTGGCGTTACCGGCCATCTTGTGGATCTCACAGAGTGAATATCTCCCAAGCTGTTGTGTTATTTTTCTTGCCTTCTGTTGGTCGCCGGCGAGCAGTCGAATGTTTCCTCAACGAGACGGCTTTTTCGCAAAGCTTGAGGAGAGGGAAACCCAGATAACTGCCCACCTTGAGGTGGGGGCCCCGCGGCAGAGAGCACCAAATGGTTCGACGACAAGTTCTCTTCCGTCCCAGTCTGAAGAGCTTGGCCCCGACGAGCCAAAGGGGCAAGCGCTGCGTCTAGTGTACTGCTGCAGGCAAGGGACCTAGCGGCACAGAGATCGGCCGACATGATTTTGCCTGCCGCCCGCCAGCCGAAACCGGTGACGATACGGGGTACTGGGGCTGCAGAACGATTGAAGCTGCAATTGCCGTTCTCTCACACCAATGGATGAGATCTCATGAAGTCCATGATGGCATGATCTGCCTCCTTTCCATTGACACAACGTCGTTATCTTTTTATTTCGCTTCTTCATTCGCTTCTTCATTCTGTCCCCTTTCCCGTCTCTGTCTCTTTGCTCAGCAGCGGAGCAGGGTTATCAACATCCGATGCAACCAAAACTGCACCTAATTGGTGTTTGCTCACCTTGTTTCCCGCCAACGTCTTTATCGTAGCGGGCCCATGTGATGCTGCATACCCATGCACCCAGGCTCGACCTGAGTGGCCCGCAACCCAGATTTTTTTTCATGCGGCTCGTTCGCCGAGACAAATCGCCACGAACGCTCTTCAAGGCAAGATTTTTCCAGGCACGCGCCCGGTTGCCGTTTTTTTTTTTTTCCCTTGCGCAGCCTTATCCCTTTCTAGTGTATGCATCGTCCGTCTCGCCTAATATCTACACCGCACACCGTCCGTAGATGGGTGATTTCCAATCCCTTCTTGCCACCTTTGGAATTTGACTTGGACCATGGGTTTCGGTTCCCGCGTTCCCCGATTGGGCCAAGCCGTCTTTGGCGAGCTGATATGCATTAGCGCTGTCCCTATCTTGGCAACTTTCGGTCCTGCACAACGTCTCTGATGCCCCGCACGACTACCGAAGTCTGGATCTCTCGCAGAAGGGGGTTTGCCATATCCTCAATTCGCCGAACTTCAACAAGAAAAAAAGTCGGTGGTAACATCCACAGACATCTTGGGCAAGGGAAGTTCAACCTACCGCGGCGTGTGCTCGGAAGCGGACCCTAGGACGAAAGCGTGACTGGTTTTCTCCAGCGTCAGTGCAGTGCGTCTGGACCTGGATCACAATCCTCCCCACCGTGTTTCGGACAGGTTTCCCCTGTCAACCGTCAAGGACGGAC
Source organism: Dichotomopilus funicola (assembly GCF_033296635.1). Lineage (NCBI taxonomy): Eukaryota > Fungi > Ascomycota > Sordariomycetes > Sordariales > Chaetomiaceae > Dichotomopilus > Dichotomopilus funicola. Next base: position 19,448 of record NW_026944142.1, read on the forward strand.
GGGTAAAGGAACCGACGTCGGGAGAGTCCGCTGTTCCCCCCACGGTCCACGCGCCGACGGAGAGAGGGCATTTACCAATCATGGTTGAACATTTTACATAAGTGCGAAGCTTAACTCCAGATCTCGAGGCGGGGCGTTGGTCGATTTTGTGGTGTTCGTGGTGGCTTTTGTTTCAACGGTCAGACCTGGGATGTTGACAGAAACATGGGCATGTTGTCAACTGGGTGTCTTGGGTGAGTCAGCAGGTCCAATCATCGCTTCCAGCGGTTCGAGATTGACAGTTTCCTCGGGAACAACCGAACGTGGCGCCGGAAGCGATGCTTCGGCAGGTCTGTATCCCCGCCATCTAGTAATTCCGAGACAGCTGTTGGTAAAATTCAGGGCAAGACAAGATTAGATGAATCCCGATGCCTTGAGCAGGTGAAGGCCATGAACTAGCCACAATGAGATCATAGCGGCCTAGCCCCGAGCTATTGCGGTGATCTGGCGTTTTGAGGAGACGATGCCTTTGTGAAGGTCATAATAGAGTTGATGCACCTGGATTGTGTGGTTACCAGTGTTCTCAAATTAGGCCAGCTTTTGGACGAGGCGAACAATCTCCTCCTTTCCTGAATCTGGTGGGCATGAAAATCAGGAACATGGATGATAGTGGACTGTGGGACAAGTCAAGGTCATAGGTAGACTGACCATGTATTAATTGATTAATAAACGTAGCCACGAGCACCCCTCGAACCAAAATCTACAAGACGTTATCAATGTGAAATGCAACGGTCAAGCCATGTAGTATCAAGATTGTGTAACGATGGCGCAGACAAGGCCCAATCCCAACAAACTGATAACAACTGTTGGCAGATTGGGCAAATCTTCTCGGTCTTTTTCTCCTGCGCTGCGCGGTGCGGGTGTTCGGTCCGCTCACGAGTTTTTGGGCCAGCCAAGCAACGATAAAGGAAGATTATAAGTTTCGATAGCCGAAGTGGGTCACCTGAAGATGGGAGGCAGCCCCGCGGCCATAGGTTCCCTAGGGCATCACGTTTTCCGGTAGAGGTATGCGGGGAGATGTGTAGTCGGCACCGAGGATGTCAAGTCAGAAACCGCCGCCGCCAGGAGTATCTGACGACAAGCAATGACAAGAGTAACCACAACAATCATGCAGCCCAGCCGGGTCACAATAAACTACTGTCAGTTCCAGTACATTCAAGATGTAACGCGAAATAGGGGTAGCAATTAACAACTTAACAACTCATGTATCATGTTGCCTCTAGTCTCAGTGTCCACCATTTGAAGATTACCGGTTTCATTGGAGACATGAAGTTATAGATTCCCCCTTTCTGGAATTTTCGCCTCTCCATTGGCTTGTCCGATTCATGGGTAGGAGAGTGTTGTCCGAGATAAAATCATGCATCCTCTTGTTACCCTACCCCGGTAGGCAGCATTATCCAGTTCTGGGAATCTACTCTTTTACTACAATGGGCCGAAAACACTTACAGAGCCCTACTCCAATGACACGTAGTGAGGTTAATGACTAAGGAACCAAGGGGCTTTGCTCAGGCCCGGCCCTTGCGTCTGTTGTAATGAATAGCTAAGCGCCCGGCGTATGAGGCACCGTTATCTAATGAGACGAAGCATGCTGTTACTTTCAACACGTCATTCGTTCAACTTAGTTTCCTTCTCAGCATTTGTGATATTCACAAATTCTCGTTAAACCGAGTGTCTACAACTTGACTGTGGGTTGGCGAGATAAATCAAGGCTTACGCGAAAGAGGACCCCTAACTGCACTCTAGTACTCAATCGGAACATTGAAGCACGAGTTGAGACACGGCATTAATCTTTAGAATTGAACTATAACCCCACAAATTCATCGCTGGACCGACTTCTTGTCAATCTTAACCACACTATCCCACATTAGCAACAGGCAGTGATGGTAGCCTGGTAATTAGCCCTCAACTCGCCCAACTAATTACAATGAACAAGAACAAGTTTTCGAAATAGGGAGATTATGACGCCCCAAATCAGATTCCATTAATAATTAAGTAATTATGCGTAGTTGCTGTACGTGCATTGCACAGGCTTCTTCACGTCGACGGTACGCGCGGAGAAACCGAGACATCCCTCCTGGCCAGCGGGCTTTGCAACCGTACCAAGCCAGATGTTCCAGGATCCGTCCTGAGCAGGGCAGCCGATAAGGCCGGTGCCGTTGAAGCTGAGGTTGTCGTTCTCATCCACAGCCCAACCCTTCACCTCCAAATGGCCGGTGGGGTCCGACTCGGTCTTGGTCGAGTAGCGGACAACGCCTTGGCCTGTTCGTCTCGTTAGTGTCTCGTGGGCCAGGAGTGGAAAAAGAATATGAGGACGTACCCATGCCAGAGCGGTCGACCACAAATTGCTGGACGACACCACCCTTCTTTCCGTACAGATACAGCCGTTCGTCCTCGATGTAGAAAGTGGCACTCTTGGGCTTCGAGCCATCTACGCAATCCGCATCAGCCCGCGCGTCGGAAAGGTTCAGGGCGATGCCGTTCTGCGAGGCGCCGGCGCTGGCAAAGTGAATCGGGGAGGCGGAGCGGAGAGCCATGATGCCGAACTTGCGAGGCGACCCAGGGCAAGGGGTGGCCGAAGCCGCAGCCACAAAGAGTGAGAGGATGGTAGTGAGTTGCATGGTGGGTGGTGGTTGATTAACGAAAGTGGTTGTTTGATGACCAAGAAAGTCGGGAAGTGTTTGTGTCGTGAAGCATTGTCTTCTTATAGTTACAACTTTCAATTAATTTGTTTTGCACTCCTGATCGTCGCCATGACGTCCACGGGCCGACGACTGGATACGAGAAGTGCCAAGGGAGTTTGCAGGTCCACTGGGTCTCGTATTTGCCGTGGCGGTATTTGCCGTGGCGTCCACCGGGCACTCGTGACGCTGAGAGCCGGTGCTGTTTCTTGACTCTATGCCCGATCCTGGCAAGCCCCAAAGCGTGTCTGCAGCCAAGCGCGTGAACGCGGTGTCGGGAGAAAGACAGAAATAACTACGAATATTGATTTCTCATGATCAAAACTGTGGGCAACGAAACAGAGTCCCGTTTCCTCCCTGCCAGCTGAAGTTGCGACGCCCAGAATAGCGCAGCTCCAGGCTTGGCACGTTGACACAGCCCACGGAGAAAACTGAGTTGGCTTTCGGGCTTGCCGCGGACGTTAGTTAGCTTGGAACCACAAAAGAATCGGATTTGAGCCGAGCCAAGCCTGCCTCGGTTCGGGGAGACGCGGGGCAATTTTGTTGGGTCGCTGACAACCAAGGTCGTGGGTCGGATTCTTTGTGGGTTTAATTGTGGTTTGTCCACTCTTCAAAGTCAGTGGAAACTCGAATTCTCCACGAATCTGCTTCGACTCAAACAACTGTGGGGCTTTTTGCCCGAGTCCTCGACATCCCGCCGAGACGATCGACCATTTAATGAGAGCACAAAAACTTCGAAACATATCACCTAGTCCGCGAGGAGGCTGATGGTTCTGGTGTTAATCATTGGCACGTATGTAATTATTGTGACCGGGAGCGCAGCAAATTGAAAGCCGATGGGAACAATTTTTCATTCACAAACAAACTAAAGGGTTGCATCCGACTCAATTGAGCTGAGACTACGGAGTAATCAATCTTCAACTCGGACCAGAAACGGCAAAACCCTTTGGTAAAGCTGCGGCATCGGCGACCGCAACGCACAAACGATTCGACCTTTGAAGGTACCAGCCCTGATGAGGGTTTGTATTGTCTATCACTAAAACTACAGAACGCGCCACTCCCGAAGCCACCTTTCGGCCCATATCCTCATTGAGTGACGCTCGGTGGAAGTCTGATACCGAGAGCCATAAAGCCCGCCTGAACAATAGGCTTAGAAGCAGCAAACCGAAGAAGAAACTCAGCGTTCGCGTGCGGTAACTCTCCTTTGATTTGCAAGGCGATAAACTTGAGCAGATGGTCAATATCGGCGGCGTCCTGGTCTTGCCTCTCTCGCCTGTTCTGCGCCCGGTTCTCGGTCCATGAAGCACACCGTATGTTGAGAAGCAGCGTCGGCTTCAGGACGTACACTTGGCCGACCTTGACCGTACCGTTGTTCAGGCAAGCAGGAAACTCCTGCTGGACGCGCCCTGGCTCGCGGAAGTAAATATTGACCCTCTTACCCTCCTTTTCGTACCAAACCCGCAGCTTCCCCCCCTCCTGACGGTTCTTGAAGGCGCTATTCTTGGGTGCACAAAGCGTCTTGACTGTCTCACCCGTTTCGCCAGCGGGGACAAACACCTCCACGTCCTCGACGGCGCGGTTGATGCCCAGGAGTCCGAGGGCGCAAGCGCCAATGATGGCATAGGGGGTGCTCCGGAGATTTTGAGCCAGTCTGCCGACACAAATCTTGGCTGCCGAGCGGGCAAAGTCGCCGTTTTCCGTGATAGTCCCACTGATTAGGGCCTGAGATATCAAGCTGGCCGCAGGCGCGGCTGCGCGCAGGGCTGAAGCGACGATAGGGCGAGGGAGGGGGTCGTCGGTTCGATTTCTGTTCGCGCTTCCGTTTGAGCTGTTGTTTGTCGCGGTGGTTGCCGACGGTCTCGTCGGTCCGCCTCCTCCGCCGCCGCCGCCACGACCCCCCCGCGAAGACCTGATTGGCAAAGAGTTGTTGTCCATATTGCTGAATGAGAGATGGGCTGTACTTAGGAGATGATGTTACGTCGGGCAAGTGAACGACGAGATGTCAATTGGGACAAACAGGATGAAGTGAGTATAGTTCCGGGAAGAATGCATATAATTCACAGACAAATGTTCCGGGTCTATGTTTTAATTATCCAACTCGAAGGTCTGGCATTCCTATCTACTTTATCTATGTTTGAGCGTAGGCAACTTCGGCCTGAAGGCAATTTGCGCCCAGCTTCCTGTCGGCTACGCTGAAACCATCTAAGAGAGGCTGAACGTGAAATCCTGAATAGGTGGGAGGAAGTCGCCTAGTATAGTGCTCTAGTCGGCCGGTACGCCGCAGAAATGAAACCGGCGGATTGCCTCAAAGGCCGGGGTAATTTCTACTAACGCCTTTTGCAGCGCCGCAATAAGGTGCTATAGGCTACCGGAGACCACCATTCGCGGCCATCCCGTGGCCCTAACGGGGCCAAGGCTAGAGTTGTTGGTGGAATGCTGACATGGCCAAACATAGGCAGCGAAACGAATCCTGAGGCCCGTTTTTGGCCAAAAAGTTGATGAACTATCCTCCAGTGAGGTCGTTGATCAAGAGAATCTTGGAACGCCAACTTCTTGCTGCGTTGGGTCCTTTTTACAGGCCCACACAAACGCCCGATCCGGTAAGGGCTGCTTACATAACCATTCAGTGACCTGTTGGGTGGCTTGTCACGGTCCCTTCCACGTGCCTCGGTCTCCAAAGCAAGGCGAGGCGCAGGCGGAAGATTGTAGTCGGCTGAACACGCAGCCCCAGTTTGAGTGACCAGCCCGACGACCTTATCCTTCCCGAGTCACCGGCGCGGCATAGCCACGCAGCCGGTCTCCGAATCGAACCGCAGGTCACACGGCTCGGGCGGGCGTGGAGAGAACGGAGCTCGGTAGCTCATTTTAGCGTCTACGATGACTTCGCGTCGTGGTCGCGAGGCAGAACTTCACTGCAGAAACAATGATGACATATTTGAGTCAACGCAAGGCAAACACGGATTTAGCGCGACAAGCATTTCACATATTTACCCATTCCCACCCTGATCCATCATCCATATGTCCAGCTTGAATAAGACCACATTCTTCATCTGGTGAACTCAACTAGTTAGACCCTAATACATTTCCTGTTATCTATCTGTTGTTTTTTTCTCTTCTATTTTCACATGGCGTTCCCAATCGCAGAAGTGTTTTCGCGAAATTACATCTTGGTACGTTGATTGTTGAATGGCACAGTTCAACTCGTGACCATTACATCGCTAACCGGCCTGGCCAACTTTAGGACCATGTTTGGTTCCTTCAGAGATTCCGCGCTCTGCTTACCCACGTCGAGTCGCCTGGGTTGTCAGCTACTCACTACCCGCCTTCTCTTGTAAACAGGGCTACTGAAGAAGAGAATCGGCAATGGAGAGTTCAGGCCTTCTTGATGAACGCGGAGGTGCGGTATTCCTTTTATCTTCAAGTCCTGGACGATTGGATTCGCCAACATGGCCGTACAGCACTTAAGAGGGATTGGCCGCTCCCGCCCTGGGATGTTGCGGTTATGTTCTACATTCACATGTTATCCCCTGAGCGGTTCCAGAAGGACATGACCACAGAGTACCGTCGCCTATGGACCGCTGGGCTCTTCTTCCCTCTCGCCCGACTCAGGGCATTGGGAGACGGCAGTGACGAGGCCTCGCAGAAGGCATGGGAAGCTCTGTATCCCGACATTCCCTATCAACTTTTCGAATTCGGGCCCAACGACGATAGCGCACGGCTCTCGACAAAACACCTACAGCAGCTTGATATCCGGGGCTATAAATGCGGCTCCAAACCTTGCACAACCCGCACTCGGAAGAACAACCACCAAATCATTCCGATGGTTGAATGGTCCGCCTACCGCCTCGGCAAGCGCCACAGTCCGGTCTGCCCCTCTTGCAAGACGAGCTTCTCGTCGAAGCAAGGCGGATACAGCTCAGCCTTTGCGAAATTCTGTGAGACCGTTTTCGGCCAACACGTGTTTGGGCTCTGGGACGCACCGCTACGCCAGATCGGCTTTATCGACCGGATCCTATCCCAGACGAGGACTGCGGGTCTGTCAACGACAACCTGGCCACTACCAATCACAACACTCATTAATGATGCCCAAATTGAGGTCTACCAGGCCCGGTATGTAAAGTTCCTGCAGCTCATGAAAACACACCCCAGCACCATCTTCGTGCCGACGCTCGACATCGATCTCGTCTGGCACACCCACCAACTCTCGCCCTACGCATACAGCACCTACTGCCGCACCCACGTCGGCCGCCCCATCAACCACGACGACACCATCCCCGCGACCGGCCGGTCCACCGCGCTCGACGACACCAAGCGGTACTGGAGCCTGGCCTACGGGGAACTGTTTCTGGGCGGACCGGCGAAGACCACTACGCTCCTGCACGAGAAGCTAGCGGTTATGGCTGTGCGAAAGCAAGAGAAGGAGGCGGGACTAGAGGAGTTTGACCGCACCCACAATGTGAAGGCTTTCACCGAGGACGTGGAGCGGCAACAGCGGGAAGTCACGCAGATCGTTGGAAAACTGTTGGCGCTGGGGAACGAGCGGGACACCCTCCGTCGCGTGCTTAGCCAACGACAGCGCGAGCGGGACTGGATTCGGCCGAAAATCAAGTTGTTTGGGCTCAAGTACTACTCCAGAAAGGGCAAGGCCGCACGGAAGCTAAAAGAACAGGAGGTTTTGGAGGCGGAGAAGCAGAAGAACGCGAAACAAGCGGAATACGATGAGTTGGATCAAGGTTCTCGCGCGACTAGGGACGAATGGACACGCAAGCAGAACCTCCACAAATCACTAATGGTGGATAGATCGGCGCTCGAGGCGCGGCTCCAGGCCCCAGTGGCCGCCGTGGAAGAAGAGATTGTGCGAGATTGTATTGAGTATGCCGATAAACTCAGGGGAACCCCGTTGGGCGAGGGAATTAGGAGTGTAGTGCCCTCTGATGCACAGATCATGCCGTTGCCTGTGGTAGGGAAGTGGCCTCGGGGACATAACGGGCCGGTGCGGAGTTGGGGCACGGGAGTCGGTACGGTGTCGTACTCGCAGCCTTCTAGTGGGGGAGGAGGGGGTTCGTTTGGCGGGCTTGCGTTTGGGCCGGACTACTCAGGTGATTATGGGGGCTGCGGAGGTGACGGCTGGGGCTCACCTAGTAGCGGTGGAGGAGGAGGCGGTTGCGGGGGTGGTGGTGGTGGTGGAAGTTCCAGCGGGGGTGGGTGTGGAGGAGGAGGTGGTGGTGGTGGTGGTTGCGGAGGTGGCGGTGGATGTGGAGGTGGAGGTGGTGGATGTGGTGGAGGGTAATGAGTTCTACTTTTGCCGGCGTGTTGGATGGTTGGCTGTTTTAGAAGTCCGTCAGTATATTACGACTTATTTTTATAAGTTTAAGATGTGTTGTTTCATGTTCAATCTTTCAAACAGCAAAGAGTCCCACCAGAATGCTGTAGAGCTCTATGCATGACCCAACTCTGCGCAACGGTAATTAGTATGTAGGCTAGAGACACCCGGAATCCGTTTAGTTGACTGAGTACCACAAAGGCGGGCCATGGACATGCTCAGCTGACAGCACATCCCTTAATTAAGGTTTTGATCAAGTTCAGGTGGTTAGTTTAGCAACCTCCTGACGCCCCATGGAACCGAGGGGCACTTATACATTACACGGCCGCAAGCGGGTTCATATATGATAACCGTCCCAAACTGGATTCAGCGGCGCTGCCCGGTGCTGGAGTTGACGAGGCACGAGATTTTGGAGATATATGTGCCGGTATACTTTAATTTGCACCGACTTCGGTGATTCGAAACGCTACTATTATCTCCGCCCATCGTGAAGATCATACATGTCCCGACCGAAGATGTTTTTTTCGGCGTTATGCACGACGACGACTTGCAGCCCTGCGAGGAGAACGCATGTGTTTTGGTAGTTTGACTTCAAATAAATTACACCCCGGTCTAGGTTTATCTGGGCCTTTGGCATATTCCCAATAATACAAACTTTGTATTCTGTTCAGGATGGATTTATCATTCGGATAACTGAGGGGGGGCCTTTACATTTGTGTTATCGGATCTTGCCCTCCCAGCTCCTTAGCTAGAATTGATTATAATGAGCTATCACTTGCTCCATCGTCACGATTACATCGTTCTGACAGTATGGCTGAACTCTTCTCAGCCAGTTTTTGTCTCATTCAGACCCAGCTGATCAACCCGATAAGCTTTACCGTCTTCACCTTATTTGAGGGGATGTTACGGACAGAGGGTCTCATGTTTCGCCTCAGCTGTGGTGCATTGCAGGTTTACATTGGCGTCAAAGCGGCGATGTCATAACTCTAACTCTCCTTTACGCTTGTAGCCGCGGGTATATTAGTACCGTACTGGGCGTGCGTGCAGATCGTAGCGGATGCTTGGGGGCGAAGAAAACTGAGCTGAAATGGTCGTCGGGTATCCGAGAATATTGTCTCCGAAATTTCGGCCTTGGGTCTACTAAACGTTAATTAACAATCTGAGCTTCGGGAAGCCGAGTCAAAAAATAGAACTTTCGACAAAAATTAAGTCCCCTCGACCGGAATCGAGCCGGTGACCTTTCGGTATCAATAATTTCCATTACAGCCGAACGTGATATCCAACTACACCACAAGGGGGTTTTGTTACGACGTTCGCCGGTGGATCGGGAGAACGGTTTGTGAGGGTGAGAGAGAGTGTCGGCGGCGGAGGTCGGCGGGGTTGACCACCGAAAACCCCGCTGCCAAGACTGGAAGGGCGGGGGCTGGCGCCGGCCTGGGGCGTTGGGAATTAAGCGCGTTGTGACGATGCCCAGCAGCCGCAATTTTGCCTATGGTGCTCCACTTGACACTTTTTGTCAGCTTAATCCCAACCAGGAAGGCGCCTGAAAGAGCTATGAAAATGGCCTTGAACTTTTGATCAGACGAACCGCCGTCGGACTTGTTTGAACCAGTGGAAGTACGTGTACTCTGGAGATGCATGCTGGGCCGGGGCTTGGGCGAATGCACGCGGCCGTTTTTCAGGACCGGACCTGGCCTGCATCTCAGGGCCGTTGCCCCTCGAATCCCAAAAAGCCCCGCCGCTTGGCTGACGTCGAAATGAGTGCGCAGTGAGTTTGCAACACAACCAGACCGTCATTTAAAATTCTATCGCCGCCAATATAAGGATGTAACTTAGGCATCTTTGGCGGCCAAATGGCAAAGAACTATGAGGAAAGATGATGGATCATACCAGGTAGGTTACTTCGTACAGAGTAACTTTTGGGTCCTTGCACGCCAAGCACCTTCCAGAACCTGGATCGCGTCGCGAAGGCTGTGCCGTTTGGTCGGGCGCCATGGCACCGAACGGGAAGGTGCCCGGGGGACTCTGGGGTGGGACTCCTGCATTTGATGTGTTTGCCAGTTATTGCCAGCTATTGCCACTTGCTGACAGCCAATGACGGCTACCAACGGCCGCTGGGAGCCCCTGTTCGTCCTATCTTGGGCCTGTCGCGACAGACCCGCGCTGCCGCGGTCCGTGGCCCATGCACAAGGAACCCGAGCAACAACTCAACCGCTAGCCCTTTTGGCCAATGACACCCATCAAGGAAGCAGCTGCCTCTTTGGCTCTGTGCTGCACACGACAGCGTTTCCCGCCTGCAGACGGGCCTTTTCCACCCAGTGCCTGCATTTTGTGATTCCCTCAGCCCCCCTTGTCCTAGCCACAACGTGCGATGAGTGAGCCGAGGGCCGATCATCGCCGCCTCGAGGACCAGGCGGGAAGGAGGAGAAGTGTAACGCAACGGTTCCCGGTTCATGCTTCCTGCCGTATGTAATTTATAAACACGCCGGTAGCGGCCATGGAAATAGCGGTTTACTTATCTCACCTTTCCCCTCCACCACCTCCTTCCTCCTCTCCTCTCCCGCAACCGCGGGCACCCCCCTAACCCCCCCGACAGTTTCCCTCCTCTTGGCTGACGGGATTCCTCATACCACCACCACCCCGTCATCACCGCCATGAGGTTCACCGCCGCGGCCGCCCTTGCGGCAGGCCTTCTTCAGGCGATTTCCGCCGTTGCCAAAATGCAGAGCAATGCCATGGACATTGGCCCGGAAGACCCGAATGCCTTCGCCGATGAGCTGCACCGTCGTGATGACGGCACCCCCACCAAGGGTTGGGGCACTTTTGACCAGCTCATCGACCACGCCAACCCGCACCTGGGCACGTTCAAGCAGCGATACTGGTACGGTATCCAGTTTTGGAAAGGCCCCGGCTCTCCAGTTTACCTGGTCACCCCTGGCGAGCAGAGCGGAGAAGGATTCAACAGAACATGGCTGAGCACGCAGCGCTTGACCGGTGTCATGGCGAACCATACGGGCGGCGCGATGGTGGTGTTGGAGCATCGCTACTGGGGCGAGTCATCACCGTTCCAGGAGTTGACGGTCGACAATCTGCAGTATTTGACACTGGACAACTCGCTCAAGGATCTGACGCATTTCGCCAAGACCTTCGTCCCCCCTTTCGACAAGAGTGGTAAAAGCTCTGCAGACAACGCGCCGTGGGTGTACGCGGGTGGTTCGTACTCGGGGGCGCTGGCGGGCTGGTTGGCGGCCCTGGAGCCGGATACGTTTTGGGCGTACTACAGCTCCAGCGGTGTCGTGCAGGCGGTGGGTGATTTCTGGCAGTACTTTGCGCCTGTCCAGGAAGCGACGCCGGCCAACTGCAGTGCGGATGTCAATGCGGTGATTGACTATGTGGACTTGACGCTTAAGTTTGGATCGAAGAAGAGTAAACAAGCGTTGAAGGACAAGTTCTCGCTCGGAGACCTCCAGGACGAGGACTTTGCCGCGTAAGTTTCTCGTGCATCCGCCAGGAATTGAGGAATATACGAGGCTAACGAACGCAGCGCGCTTGAATGGGGCCCCTGGCAGTGGCAGTCGACCCAGCTCTACTCGCTCAACACCACTGGCGTCAACTTGTACTACGAGTTCTGCGATTACATCGAAAACGTGTCGCCCAACTCCACCCACAAACTCCCCGGCGCTAAGGGTGTCGGCTTGACGAAGGCGCTCAACGGGTACGCCAAGTACGTTAAGGAGGTGGTCATCCCTGACTGTAAGTTCCCATAAGTTGGCCCGAAACACGATTGTACACGTGCTGATGTTATTTAGTCTGCGCGAGCGCGGGCTACGACGAGTGGAAGGGTGCATCGAACACGCTCTGCTTCCAAAACCTCAATGCCTCGAACGTGGCTTACAAGGACCTGGCGCCTGACAACTGGGTGAACCGCCAGTGGAATTGGATGCTGTGCAACGAGCCGTAAGTTCACGTCCGCGACAACTCCGTAATCCCTTTGTGGATACTAACTCCGCGTAGCTTTGAGTGGTGGCAAGATGGTGCTCCCCTCGGTCAACGCACCTTGGTCTCCCGCTACGTCAACGCCGACTACTGGCGCAAGCAGTGCCCGCTACACTTCCCCGAGGGCGGCTATGGGCTTGCCAGCGGAGAGCGCGCGAGGGATGTCAACAAATGGACCGGCGGATGGAACGCGCTCAACACGACGCGCGCGATGCATACAAACGGCCAATGGGACCCGTGGCGCGATGCGACGTTGTCCAGCTCGTTCCGCCCCGGGGGACCGGTCAAGAGCACCGAGCATTTGCCGGTGCGTATAGTTGAACACGGCACGCACTGCTCAGATTTGTATGCACCGAACTGGGACGCGAGCGAGCAGGCTGCTGCTGTGGCAAACGACGCGACGCAGCAGATGGCCGGGTGGGTCGCAGAATGGTACGAGGAGAAGGGGAAAGCCAAGCCTTGGGAGTGACGAAGTGATATGGGTTGACAAGACGACTATCATTTCAGGAGATGAGGTGGCGGTAATGACTTGAGCTTGATATCACCTTAAAACGTAATTAACTTTATGAGAGATGATTGACGCCGACCATAGTGTCATAGAGTCACGACATCACTGTGTCTATCAAATGCATTAATGCAATCGTTTTGGTGTATCAGCACTCGGAACAATATATTACAGCGTGCTTGGGAATTAAGCTTTGACTTTGCCGCACTGTGCGGGTATCCCCGTCTTGCCTCGAGGATCAACAGAGCATGATGCACCTGATTCGGACGGCAAAAGAACTCCTAACGGGATCTCTAGACTATTTCCTTCCTCCACAGCCCATACACAATTTTCCCCGTTCCCATCCACCCCCACCGACACTACGAGGTTTATTTCATTTGGGGTGCCTCCGATCTAGGTTTCGCCATGATGGAAGGCTATTTTGCTGATTGCGACCCGGCTACACGCTTTTTTGTCTTTTACAAAGGATGGAGTCCTGAAAGCAAGCCTCGCTACGTCATCATCGATTGGGACCAACGTCGAGCCATTTCCGTTTCTACGGGAGATGAGGAAAAAGACGAGGCATTTGTATTTAAAGCGTTGGATGCGGTGATTGATGACCTACCGCGAGACGTTACACAAATCCTCGTTTCCAATGACCTCGAGCTCGTGCATTGTTCGTTAGATACCCGGTACGACTGGACCGAGATCCTGTTTTATCCATCTCTGGACGAATTCCCGTCAGGGGTGCCGACAATTCGACGAAGCGAACTAACGGAAGTCCAGAGGCTTGGACCGCAAATCGACCACGTCACGTATCAATCGCCGTCGCCGCCAGATACCACGAAGCATGCAGTAATTATTCAAATACTACTTTCAGTACCAAAAAAGCATTTCCTGCGTTTGGCATGAGGCCAACTGCATTCTGAGACTTCCGCCACATCCTAATCTTGTGGCCTTTGATCGTCTTGTTGTTGATTGTGCGGACGGAGGGGCAGCGGATGTGGTAGTTGGATTCACCACACGCTTCGTTGCAGGGGCGAGCTTGGGGGATGACAACAGCCGCGTATTCAAGCTCAAATACCTTGAGCAGCTCCTCCAGGTCGGGATGGCTCATTGGGCTTATCGGAAGGGCATCCAGATTGCTAACTTGTTTCTAGGCCGTCGATCACATCAACCTCAGATTAGGTATCGTGCACAACTACATCTACTTGTGGAATATACTGATTGACGACGACGCCGACAACGTGGTACTTGTGAATTTTGAGATGGCTGTAAAGTTTGGCTGGGAGCTTGATCCGGCTCATCGGAACGTTATGGGGTGCGAAGAAGTCTGTCTTGACGTCAAGCTCACGGTCTTTACGGTTTATGAACTCATCACGCAAGACTCCTCTTTTCGAGAACACAATCTGACCACGCCCGACGATCTGAATATGGCCCAGGTCCTTGGCCTCGACAACTGAGAGCTGCACCCTGATATCCTTCTAGAGGAAGGGGTGCCTGTCTCGAAGTATCGGCAGATGCTTGAAGAATGGGTCAAGGCTCGACAATGCATGAACGCCGAATTCAGGGACGGCAAAGAGGCACCCGACTCCATAGACTGGCCGGACGTGCCGGAGGACCCTCTTGCGGCTGACCCGACCAGAGCGGGAAAATGGTGGAAGGGTGAATTACAGCGGCGGTCATTTTTGACGCAACACAGCCTGCCCTTTCTTCAATGGTATGTGAGAGCCGTCGTTTTCCATACCGCAGTCCTTTCCCCGCCCAAGATTCAAAAGCAGAACTAGCTTCTGCGCAACTTGAGGCGTTACTCACGATTTACTAATTCGGACCTTGAATATTCTGGGTAGGCAACGCCCTGCAACTTGTCATCTTCCGCCCCCTCCCGGTCAACGGTTACTAGCAACTGGGACAATACTCTCCGAGGTCGTACCATGTAAGTTGTAACTTAGCGTGCCAGGGGCAAGATTAGGTCGCCGGGTTAGCTATGGCCAAAAAACAGCGATAGACCATGTCCCTAGAGGCCCCACTGTTCTACAAAAGTGAAAAAAGATAAAAAAGGCATAACTAAGTAAAAAAAAAAAGTAGCAAGAAGAAAAGTAGGAGGAAAAAAAATAAATCAAAAAAAGTGAAAGAAAACGAAAAAGAATAAATCAAGCCATCGGAAGTTTAAAACAAGATTTTAACCAACAATAGTTACTACATCCACACAGATATTAGGCTTTTAGGCAGTGATTGCGGTTATAATCGTCAAAACCCGTTAAGATTTGATGGAATGCTGACGGATCAAACTCGAGCTACGGATATCTATTTTGGTCTGCCGCTTTTTCTGGCCACGGCGGCCGAGGGCCACAGTGTCCCTTCATCACGCAATCTCCAACGGGGTTTAAATTAACTACGTTAAGTAGCCCCTATCGTGAAGTTGCGGTCGTCATCAGACATCCATCAACCTCTCTGTCATGAAACATTCGTACAACGATTAGAGGTCATTGGCGTCCACGTCCTCGGACCTGAGCACCGTCCTCTCCACAGTGACCCTCGTCTCGCTGACCTTTTGCCGCAGCACCTCGGTCGCCTGCTGCTGCTGATTTTTCGCCCCCGACTCGATCGCCCGCCTGGCCGACGCATCCAGCGCCTGTACGCCCAGCTGCCGCATTTCCTCTTCGATCTGCCTCGTCTCCGCTTCCGCCCGGCGTGCGCGCTCCCGCAACGTGCGCAGCATCTCCTGCTGCTTGGCCGAGACCATGGTGGCCACCTTCTTCGACGCGTTCTCAGTGTAGGCGGCCAGCTTGGCCTGCAGGTCCGGCATGCCGTCGTTGCGTGATGTGCCTTTGGACAGCTCGTAGCAAAGCTCGACGCCACCGACAATGTGGTCACGGTGGACGATGGAGTACATCTGCGAGATGTCCTGGAGGAGCGAGAAGTAGGCCTTGAGCTGGAGGGTGGAGGTGTAGATACCCTGCTTGTTGATGTCGTCGACGAGGAGGACGCCGGAGCGCAGGGTGCGCTTAGCGGTCTTGTCGAGCGCCTTTTCAAAGTCGTTGGCGCGCGGCATGACGAGCACGTCGATGACGGTGGTCAGCAGGATGAAGAAGCGCTCGAGGCGGGTAATCTGCACTATCAGGTCGGCCAGCACGGCGATACAGTCGCGCAGGACCTTCTTGATCTCCTCGAGCGTTTGACCCGTCTTGGCCAGCTTGGTGAGCTTGGCCTGGATCGCGGCCATGGCCTTGGCGACCTTTTCTTGCTTGTCAACCGCGGCATCGTAGGCCTTCTCGGCGTTGTCGAGCGCCTGCTGGGCAATTTGCACGCCTTGCATGGCCGAGTTGAGCTGGGCGGTCTGGGCCGAAAGATCTGGTGGTGGGATCTGGACGCCACCAAAGGCCTGGGGAACGCTGGTCGAGCCGCTGGTCTTGGCCACGGCCGCGAGCTCGATGATATCATCACGGGCTTTGAGGCAGGTGGCCTTCCACTCCTTGGACACGGATTCGGCCGGGTCGAGCGACGAATTGAGCTCGTTCTGCTTGCGAAGATGGGTCTGCAGCTCCGTGGCCAGCTTGATCAACGAGTCGTACGCGCCCAGGAGCTTCTTGTTCGGCTCCGTGTTGGTTACGTCGATGTTGGCCTTTTGGCCCTTGAGCGTGCCCAAGATGTAGGCTAAGCCCTGGGGAACGTCGTCACCGTCCTTAGTCTTGTCGTCGGCGTCGGTGGAGTCCTTGGATTTGGTTGGTGTCTCCTTGAACTTGTCCCACTGGATCTTGCCCTTTTCACCGCCGAGGAAGATGTAGAAGTGGTTCACAAGGTTCTGGACAGTTGCGGCCGTAGCGTAGGAGGGGTCCGTGGGAGTGGTGGTTGAGGACTTGGCCGTCGCCGTGCCCGTCGATGAAGCCGCGGCCCCGTTCTGCCCACCAGCTGCGGTACCGACAGCATTCGCAGCAGCACCCGCCACAAGAGCGGCACCCCCCGTCTTAGCCGCCACAACACCTCCCACAATGCTGGGAAGGGCCTGGGCAAAACTGGTGACGGCCGTCTGCAGAACGGTCGCCCAAGGGCCGGGTACCTTGTCGATCATGGTGTCCAGGTTCTGCTGCTGCTTATCCACGTTCTTGGCCGCGCGCGTGACCTGCTTCTTGACATCTTCTAGGGCGTCACTAGTGTGCGACTTCTCAATCTCAGCCACGGCCTCGTCCACGCGTGTCCTCTCTTCGTCGATGGCCGTGAGCCCTTCCTGGTTCTCGGCCACGGAGTGCAGCTCACCAACCATCTTGCCCCACTTGCTAAACGCCTCGCGCATGGCGGTGGCCAACTTGGCACACGTCTTGGCGTCGTTGGAGAAGTCCTCAAGCGCGTCCTTGAAGTCTTCGTATTGGTCCTGGCCCTTCGTGCAGGGGCCGAGACGGCGAAAGACCCAGGGGATGCGCTCGTCACAGATACGTATGCTGGTTAGCCGCAGTGCGTCCATGTTCTCCCCGGCCACGGTGAAGGCCTCCCGCCCGCCGTTATTGCAGACTGGAAAGTGTTAACATCGCTGGACATACGTATCTTGAAGACCCTCGATTAAAAAAGAAACAGAGAAGAAAGGGGGTGAACGCACCATCCACGAGACACGACCGCAACGTCGGGTTCGGCACATTGTTCATGTACTTGAAGCCATCAACGGGCTTGGACTTGGCAAGCGATATCTTCTCGGCCGTTGGGTTGGAGGCGGCGAGCCAACAAGACCCCATCAACGACAAGGCCGTGGGGGCCGCGCCCAAAAGACCGCCCCAGTCGTGCTGGAAGAGCGTCGCGCCCTTAAGCTCGTTGACGAACTTTTCGGAGACCTTGCCATATTCCTCCTTGGCGGAGGATGTCTGGATTCGGTCAATGCGCTCGAGCGCGGTCACCGCGGTGGAAGTCATCTTGGGCGAGTATACACCTCAAGGAGGACAGTGGGGAGAAAGATTCAGGGGAGAAATGCGAACCAGGCAGAGAAGGGTTCGGGGGACCTGGTGCCACTGACGAGATACCAGGGCACTTTGCTTTTCACACTTCGGTGCGTTACTTATACATGTTCATTTCTCCCTGAATCTTGGAGACAGGAAGCCCGCTTAGACTCTCCTCCTCGGGCTCGTTGCGCAAGGTATGTACATCGTACCCAGATTCCTCGCGGCCAATCGTTCCTTGGTTATCTCCGCTCTGTTCTCTATCTGCGTCACTCGATGTCTCTTGAACCGGTTTGAAGTTTCCCTTCGTTGCTTTTTCTTGCTTATGCCGCGCGTTCCGCGCGTTGAACGCTGTCCACAACTCGCGGGAGGCCAATGAGCAGGTTCAATGTCGACCTGAAGTTCAAAAAGGTCGGGAAACTTAGGTTCCATTGCATCTATGTCACGGCCCGGCCTCCTAGTGACGGCCAGTGGGGATAACCTCGGGTTGACGGCTCCCAATCCCTCGCAGTTGTCCCAGCTGTGTGCCCACTTCCCCTTCACCGGGACCCCGCCTCAGCTCCCTACTGCGCGCGGGGTCGACGTCGACCATTGCCATCTTGGTACGAGCTGCATACCTACCATCCTCTATCATTTCGGTGATCGAAGCTTGGGAGGTTTGGGGTACACTTCGATTGCGCACCTCGAGGTTTTGTGTAATCTCGCTGAGAGAGTCGTAGCCAATGGGCGTTGGCATGCACGCGCTGCTGCATGGTGGCTCGCTGCATGCTACCTTATATGGCCCAATGCACCGGAGCCCAACTCGCGACGATCTAGACCGCTCCCTGCGGGAAACACCGCGGACTTGCTACGCCATGCTGAAAACAGAATGCGACTAGCTCAAAGATGAGCGAAATAATTCCGAGAGAACCGCGGGGAAATTGATAGAGGTGATGGGCGGGAGTCGAAGGGGATGAGGTGACGAAGAGAAAAGAATGAAGGGATCCGAATAGGATCGTGATCGACCGGGGTGGCGCCGCGATGAGAGGAAGTGGACGGCAGTCGTCAAGCGGCCGAGGAGTGGAGGACTTCAGGTGCTTAAGACAGGCAGAGTCTCGACTATAAAATCACAATATTCTCGGCTTGCGTCGTGGGAAGGTGGTTTGGCCAACACACACGTCCCTCTCCCCCGACTTCTTCCTCTCACAGGCCGCTTGGTTCATCTTTTTTTGCGCTCCTTGTTCCCGTCTATCACCATATCGACAGCATGGCTGGAGAAGATGTTGCAGATTTCCTCATGGGCGCCGTGGGCGGTCTCATCACGGCGGGTGAGTCCGTGATCAAGGTGGCCGCCCCTGAGATTGAGAAAGCGATCACTGCCGCGGGAGACGCGCTGGCAGAGAATGGTCTGGACCTTGCCAAGGTGCTTGACTTGAGTGGTGCTTTTATCCCAAGCAGCCCACTTGCGTTTGCGGAAGCCCTCAAGTTGGCTAGATCACTCCTGGCTGCTGTTCCCGAGCTTGATGGTGATACTAGCGTCCTCAAAACTATTGGTATGTTCTCACATCCCGTCGACAGAGGTCACACACACACGCACACAAACACGTTGAACGCAGACACCAATATTGACCGCTATTATTAGAACGCCTGGACAAGGAAGTGGCCCCGTTCACCACGCAGTCCGAGGACGTTCTTCAGCAGGTAGACGTAATCTTCAAAACCGCCGAGCAGCTGGAACTGGAGACTCAAACACGAGTCCGCAACGCGGCTATCGACGCCTACAAGGCCTTGCAAGAAGCTGTAGACACGATCCTTGAGATCAAGCGCGGAAACGCCCGTCTGCAGCGTGTCGACCCGACTGCGATCCCCAAGGTTGACCGCGCCATTGAGGCCTTTGACAACCTCAGCAAAGTCAGCAGCAACAACGCCTGGAAGCTTGGCAAGGACAACAGCGCTCTCATGTCCTTTGGCGACAACACTAAAACTTTCCGCGGCACGCTCGACGAGGAGAGCGCAAAGCTCAAAACCCAGCTCCAAACCAACGAGGACACACGCACCCGCCACAAGGCACACCTCAAGAAACTCCAAGAGCAAGAATCCGATTACCTATCCCGCAAGCGGCGTGCCAACCGCGAGCTCGATGATGTCCTGAACAACATCGGCTACGTCTTCGCGCCCTCCGGCCGGGAGAACCAGCGCGCCATCATCCGCAGCGCCGACGAGTCGCTCAAGACCAACCGCACCACCCAGCGCGGCGTTATAAACAAGATCCGCGGCCTGCACCTGCTCGACACCCTCATCCGCTGGGCCTCACGCGCCCTGGACGTCGTCATCGAATCGGTGGCGCGGATCGCGCAGGACTTCCAGGCCAAGTTCCGCCGCATTACTGACGCGCAGCAGACCCATGACAGGCTGTTTGCGGGACTGTTGTCCATCGCCAACGCGGTGCAGGACGCGAACATCAAGACGTCGCGGGACAATGCGCTGCGGGTTGTGCTGGGGGTGTTGAAGAAGTATCATGACCTGAGGGTTGATCATAGCTCGCTGGATATCCCGGGCATTGAGGACCGCCCAATTCAAACGAACATTGTGAAGAAGCTGGGCGAATCGACAGTCAGGCAGTTATTGCTGCCGCCCGTGCCGCCCGAGGATGATGGGGATGATGCGATCAACAACATGTAGATGTGGTCGTAGACGAGGCTTTATCATTTGGCGGTGCAAGAGCTGGACTCAAAAATGACAATTAACGTTGCCTGATATGAGAAAATCACGAGAGACTTATGCATAATTAAATAACTCTTGGCTTGCCAGTGTTCCGGTTCTTTCTTCAACCGCTCGATCTTCTACTATGACGGAGTGAAAACATCGTGTCTGTGGAGAAGATTGGGCATAAAGTTACAGCTGAGCCCGCAACTGTCCAGCCACGTCGGGACAGGACCGAGAGAGAAGCTACGGTTTGCTCCTGACCAAGTTCGCTCCGCGGCTCGCATGCTCATTATCAACCGCGGATGATTCTTCCCGTAACTGTACCCATCACGGATGCGGCGCCAGGTTCGGATCACTCAAGGCTCGTTCGTAACCTCCATTGTCGTAGTCTGGCCAACATATTCTGGTAATTATTTGGCTCTTGGGGGTTGTTGTGGTGGCGCTGGTATAGGGACCGTCGTCTTCTCAGGGCTAGGGTTGTTGGTTTAGAGAGTCAACCCTCTTGTTTTTGTTTCTTTGGAAAGGAACGTAACACTGAAATTACCTGTCAGATTGATTTGCACCATAACTTAATTTTCAAACGAGGGTTGATGATGTTGGCGTTAGGTCTTTGGGTCCATTTTTCCACCTTCCCCTCCCGTCTTTTTTCGGTTGCTCGCGTCATCGCCTTCCCTGATTTCTCCTCATTGTTTTGCCAACAATCACGATGATTTCCGTGGTGTTGTGTTTTTGCTTGTGTTATCTAATTAATTACGCTCCTTCCCCTTCTTGGCGTTTCCATTTTCAAGCTCGGAAACTCTCTATTCCGTCTCAATACATTCACTTTTCGTAATCGCTACTGTAATCGCTACCCGTTCAGTGTTTTGGCAGGGCGCGATTGGTACAGGTGTCAAGGGCTCAGGCCTAGGGCCATGAGCAGTTGTGTTGGATCGTGGCCGATGGCCTTGGGTTGACGTGGCGGGGCTGTCCCTCTCCC